>NC_054713.1:20832206-20919244 GCF_016097555.1 Gigantopelta aegis | reverse complement strand
TGATAGTGGAAGATAATACTAACACACTCCTAGGTAGATTAACAAATGTGTCAAAATTGCTCTTGTACTTGGTATATACTTCAAATACCCTTTACTATAGAAAACTCACTGAATATATGGACAAGATTTAATGAACTGACCTAAAGCTATCATTACTAAGCTTATATTTGTGTACAAATAAAGAAGAGAATGCAAAATGGCTACACAGAACCCACTTTTGTAGATTTTAATGTTTTTGCCAAACTCACAAAAACAATTGTAAAAACTCCCATATTTGCCTAAAACATAATTCACCAACCTAAAAAGTATGTTAAAATTACAGCAGAAATCAGGTTATTTAAATATAGTCATTCCAGAGCCAATTGCATTCAAATACACATTGTTAATGGAGATCTAAACGCTTAACCTAATATCAGCTAACATTATTTTTTAACTAAAAATGAATTATTACTAACAGCTTATTTCATCTTGCCTAGACTTATTATCCTAAATAAGATTAGTGTTATATGACATGTCCATCACCTTGGATAAATAAGCTTTAAAATATTTTAAGTAAAAAAACATGGGCCAAAATCTCCAATTGGTCAGCACAGACTTTTTTTTTCAAACTCTATTCTCAGCAGTGCACAGTAAATTAATGCCAAGGTCAAGGTCATTATGAACTCCCATGCCTGAGTGTAACCTAATTAAGCAATTATGACTGTCAAATAACAGTAAATGGCACACAATATAAAATAATGATAATATAGTGAATATATGCTATAGGTTCCATTAGACCAAATCAATTCCTATTGCCGGTAATGTTAACGTTTACTAATAAAACTGATATAAGCAGCGTTTCAACACACCCAGGAAGTACAGCAATAGAAAGTGTGGCACCTCACATCTAATCTAGCTGCAAGAAAATGGGGGGTCACGTATCATTTAAGAGATTTAATTTATGTTTTTAATAGCAACCGTCATTTTTGCTGAAAATTGCAGTTCCATTTTTGGGGGTACCCCGCATTAGTTTCAACCTCTGGTATATACTGCATAACAACTGTATAACAAATAAAAGTGTATTTATTTATTGTCAATGGATAATAGTATTAGCACAAATAATCAATGTCACATATTACTACCAATCACACCCACAGCTGCTTTTACTCCGTAAATATTTGACGGTACACATTTTTATGATCACAAATGGATAGCTTTTATAAAATCAATTTTAGATAATATTGGTTGCACATACATATGGTGGTCACATTGTGAGCGTATTAATAGTGCTTCATTGTTGAAAATGTTTATTTCAACAAAACTCATAGATCAATTTTTGCAAACATGGTACAGTCATATTGACACTTCATCGAAAGCATCTTGTTACAAAATATTTAAAAGCAGTATAGCATTCGAAAATTATTTAAATTTATTAGAAAAAAAACATTGGTGCCCATTGTTACGTTTTAGAGTATCAAACCACAATCTTCCAATAGAGACAGGTAGATGGATACGTAAACCATTACATGATAGATTGTGTTTTTTATGTAACACTAACGACATCGGAGATGAATTCCATTATATTTTTACATGCCCATATTTTAACCAATTCAGACTTCAATATATACCGAAATATTATCGATCCAAACCAAACACATATAAATTTCACGAATTATTTAATTGTAAAAAAAACTGGTGTCCTCCGAAAACTTGCAATATTTTGTAAACATATTATGAATACTTTCAAGCCCTCCGGCTCATAGCTTTATTGTATTATTATTGTGTATGCAAACCCAAACCAATTATTTATAATTATATTCCCATGTTCGTTTTATGTAGATATACTTATGTGAATAGTTTTACTCTGTCATCTTGTTAAAAAGTGTGAATTGTTGTATTATATATTGTTCCTCATATGCCGTGGATTACGGCCTGAGAGAAATAAATGTTCAGTTCAGTTCAGTTCAGTTCAGTTCAGTTCAGTTCAGAACCTTGACACGGTACTCTCTTCTTTGGTACTATGCAACCTATATCAAAAAAATATCTTTTTCAAAAAGTGTCCAATTGGGTGTTTTCATGACTATCAGGATCTTCTGTGTTCTGATATGATGTGACAACATAATTGAAAGTGTTGTTCCTACAGTGCAACCTGATTTAATGTACACCTCAGGAAGCATCAGTGTTATGCAAAGTTGTATACAAATGCAATGTATCATATTTAAAAAAAAAAAAAAAAAAAAAATTCTACTCTTGAAGATACATACTATGGGTTGGTTGTGTATGTTTAGTTGTATATGTAGTGTGTGCATGCATAGTCAGAGTCTCTCATTTCCAATAAATAATTACCTTAAAACTCATTTATTGCAGTGACCCTGTGTTTTGAAAGACTTTAATGGGCATATGATAAGAACTTCACTAGAAAAAAAGCATATTACATGTGGTATCTGAAATGAACACCACTGCATCCACAAATAGTAGTAAATTAATGTGGTACACATCATGGTGGGGTAAACACCCAAGGTATGGACTATGCTTGGATGTCAAGTCACTGAATGCAATATTTTCAAACCCATCAGCCTAGTTGGTTTTTATATATGCATTATTAAATCCACTGACAGCTACCAATATATCTGTTGATATTTTATTAATAATCTCCAGTGATTGGTGCTTACAGACATGTATCATATCTAGAGTTATCATTAGGGTTTTACATCTATATTTTTTATTTGTCATAAAAAAAGCACATTCAATCCATCAAAAGAGTGCGAAAGTCATTTTTCTTTAATTATTTTCTGTTTTAACTGAATATAATATTTATATCGTATGCATTACTACAATCTGTAATGTAACACATCATTTACATAGTAATATTGGAAAATATAGCTTTACAAGTGTGGTGATAGTGGAAGATAATACTAACACACTCCTAGGTAGATTAACAAATGTGTCAAAATTGCTCTTGTACTTGGTATATACTTCAAATACCCTTTACTATAGAAAACTCACTGAATATATGGACAAGATTTAATGAACTGACCTAAAGCTATCATTACTAAGCTTATATTTGTGTACAAATAAAGAAGAGAATGCAAAATGGCTACACAGAACCCACTTTTGTAGATTTTAATGTTTTTGCCAAACTCACAAAAAACAATTGTAAAAACTCCCATATTTGCCTAAAACATAATTCACCAACCTAAAAAGTATGTTAAAATTACAGCAGAAATCAGGTTATTTAAATATAGTCATTCCAGAGCCAATTGCATTCAAATACACATTGTTAATGGAGATCTAAACGCTTAACCTAATATCAGCTAACATTATTTTTTAACTAAAAATGAATTATTACTAACAGCTTATTTCATCTTGCCTAGACTTATTATCCTAAATAAGATTAGTGTTATATGACATGTCCATCACCTTGGATAAATAAGCTTTAAAATATTTTAAGTAAAAAACATGGGCCAAAATCTCCAATTGGTCAGCACAGACTTTTTTTCAAACTCTATTCTCAGCAGTGCACAGTAAATTAATGCCAAGGTCAAGGTCATTATGAACTCCCATGCCTGAGTGTAACCTAATTAAGCAATTATGACTGTCAAATAACAGTAAATGGCACACAATATAAAATAATGATAATATAGTGAATATATGCTATAGGTTCCATTAGACCAAATCAATTCCTATTGCCGGTAATGTTAACGTTTACTAATAAAACTGATATAAGCAGCGTTTCAACACACCCAGGAAGTACAGCAATAGAAAGTGTGGCACCTCACATCTAATCTAGCTGCAAGAAAATGGGGGGTCACGTATCATTTAAGAGATTTAATTTATGTTTTTAATAGCAACCGTCATTTTTTGCTGAAAATTGCAGTTCCATTTTTGGGGGTACCCCGCATTAGTTTCAACCTCTGGTATATACTGCATAACAACTGTATAACAAATAAAAGTGTATTTATTTATTGTCAATGGATAATAGTATTAGCACAAATAATCAATGTCAAAATGGCGAGAATTGTTCTAACTGGCTAGTAAGCATTTGACGATATGCGTTAATGACGACAACTTGCGAGTGAATTAAAAATGCAGTTATGCTTGTATTTGAACTTAGAACTTGACTGTATACGATTGAAACCTGACATTGCAGCTTTAAAAATTATTTAATTATTTATATAAAAAACCCCAACTAAATCAGTCTTCAGTTTTACATTACAAATTATTTATTTTATAAAATAAAACATCTTTTAAGGCATTCGTAATTCACACGAAACATGTCGTATACCCTCAGGATAATTCGGAATGTTTTAAAATTATTTTTAAATCACTGGCAGGATTCTGCAAGTAAGGTTTTGATTCGTGGACATGAGCTCCAACTGGCTGGTGTTAGATCCGCGTGTAATAGTGGAGCTAATTTTAATTAGATTGAGCACGAAAGTAAGTAAAAGAAGACGAATATGTGAAAAGCTCATTTGTCTTCTTTTCCGGTCCGTGTGAAATATGTCGCTAAAGCTGCTACATGCATCTCTATGCAAACTGTTTTAATTTGAGCAGCAGAACTCGCGGGCTAAACGGTTAAATAAAACAGTTTCATGTTTTTTTTACTCTGCCTAAAGTATCCTATGAATTGTAACGTCTTGACACATTAATGACTGTTAGAACCACGAATGCGGCGGCAACAGTGGCGTGTTCACAGATCACTCCACTATCGCAGACAATAAATAGCTAGTGCGTGTGTTAAATGGGGTAATCGACTTTAAATCAGACGAACCTTGGAATACCGACCCCTCTTTAGCGAAATCATGGGGTGTATTCTGCTGCTTTCGAAGGATTTTTAAAAACACGCTTTTTGGTTTCGTTAATAACATTTATTTTATCCAGCCCGTGAAATAAACTGTAGACATCGTTACCTTTTAGTGTCAGTCCATTTCAAATCAACTAGTGTCACACGGACTTCGGTTTCAGATTCACTTGAAATTTGTAACAAATCTACATGGATAAATCTGAAATATGGGCTCTCTATTTATTGCAAGTAGTTTTTGAGAATTGGTCATTTTGCAAACCATTGTAGCGCTGTCTAAAACGTAGCTCGAAAATTGCCGCCATCATTTGTATCCTATGTTTTAAGGCCCATTATCCCAGCAAATAATGTACATGTATAGATATCTGACATTTTGTATGGGAACTACATACACATGTTATAAAGGTCTGATAACATTTATATAGGAGACTGGTAGTTTTCAGTAGTCATAGTGAATGCCTAGAGACAACTGAAAAATCTTTAAAATACAATTTTATCTTACAAAAACACTATTATAACATTAGACGCACCCCCACCCCCACCCCCACCCCTCACCCTACCCCCGTCAAATCCATCCTAATTGCTATATAAATCTTAAACAGTACAACTATGTGAGGATTAATAATGTAATACCATCCTTCTGAAATCGAACAAATCGTTTTGGAGGCCTTTTCAATGAAAAACCACCAAAACCACGTGCGTAGACCGTTAAAATCCTGAAACGTGTCTCATTTTATAGCCAATGGTATGATTATGTGTACCAAATTTGATTATCCATAATAACAGAATTCTTTCTGAGGAAATTAATTTTTTAGTTATGCATGATTTTAGCACTCATGAACTTGACATGAAGCATTCGTGTGGACTTGACAGGGAAACAAAAAAATGTAAATTAAATTAAATAAATGTGTGTAATACTGAATGTAAAACAGTGTCTCAAACATTTTAACGAATAAGGATTCTTCAGTTGTCTCTATGTATTTAGAGGGCGGGACGTATCCCAGTGGGGAAACGCTCGCCTGATGCGCGGTCGGTCTATGACCAATCCCCGTCGATGGGCCTATTGGGCTATTTCTCGCTCTAGCCAGTGCACCACGACTGATATATCAAAGGCCGTGGTATTGCTATCCTGTCTGTGGGATGGTGCATATAAAAGATCCCTTGCTAATAATGGCAAAATGTAGCGGGTTTGATCATCTCTATGTCTGTGTCAAAATGTCCTTATGTTTGACATACAATAGCCGATGATTAATAAATCAATGTGCTCTAGTGTTGTCGTTAAACAAAACACACTTTCTATGTATTTAGTTTAACAAGTGAAAACTATCAGACTGTTATATACCAGAACTTCATAATAGTCTTAGTACTCGTATACAACTTCATCTTTCTGTTACTTCCTCTACCGGCCTCGGTGGCGTCGTGGTTAGGCCATCGGTCTACAGGCTGGAAGGTACTGGGTTCGGATCCCAGTCGAGGCATGGGATTTTTAATCCAGATACCGATTCCAAACCCTGAGTGAGTGCTCCGCAAGGCTCAGTGGGTAGGTGTAAACCACTTGCACCGACCAGTGATCCATAACTGGTTTAACAAAGGCCATGGTTTGTGCTATCCTGCCTGTGGGAAGCGCAAATAAAAGATCGCTTGCTGCTAATCGGAAAGAGTAGCCCATGTAGTGGCGACAGCGGGTTTCCTCTCAAACTGTGTGGTCCTTAACCATATGTCTGACGCCATATAACCGTAAATAAAATGTGTTGAGTGCGTCGTTAAATAAAACATTTCTTTCTTTCTGTTACTTCCCCCGAACAGACAAATTGACTCGGTGAAGATTATTAGATAGGGTTTTTTATTCCGGAGAATATGGTTACATAGTCGAAACAAACCCTATAAGCAAAAATGGCATTATTAAAATACATTCACAACTATACATAAACAGTTCTAAAAAATATATCAAACTCATTAAAAAATATATAAATACATTTTGCAGTCTAGTTGTTATCTACAAATCATAGCAAATCGCTTTAAATATAGAACAATACACTGAGCAATATGTAACATCGCTACAGTAAACATCGAATATATACATAATACACAATACAGAATTACCGTGCGTTAAACAACTGAACATTAATCAATCGACGGTATACTTAAATCATTATTTTAAGCCAATAACAAGTACACATATGGCGATATATAGTATACTAAAAGGCAAAAGTTATTGTGACATGGATTGTTTGGAGTAATAAATTTGTGAATGGATTTATGGATGTAAACCAGAGAAAATGTGCATGAAACAGCTCGAAGAAATGCAACCAATCAGTTGTTGCAGCGATTGCATGCTTTGTGCAAGAAACATGGAATATTCGGGAGAAATCCTGTCCAGAGTTCACCATAAAAGGCCAGATATTCAGTTGCTAATCATTGCCTTCAGAAGTCCAGAAGTCTGAAAAAAACACCATTAGTGAACTGTTCGATGCAATTTTGTCATGCCACGCCTCAGTGAAAATGACAGATGGCGAGTCATAGGGATGCTTGAATCTGGGACCTCGCAGCGTGACGTCGCACGTCAATTCAACGTCCACAGAAGCACCATATGACACGTGTTATACCGTCCCAGAGCGGCCAACCACCCGTGACAACCCCTCGCCAAGACACATGGCTGATCCTTCCTCAGATCTGGAATGGCATTCCCAGGAACCTTCTCCAGCGTTTAGTGGCCTCAATGAGACGACGGTGCCAGGCCCGTATCAATGCCCAAGGTGGACACACTCGCTACTGACTGTGTGAACTTCGCTCAGGACCCCCTCTAGTGATGTGGTTCATTTGCATTTGGCAGGTTCGCCCTTTTCATGGACTATTGCTCGTTTCCATACCTTCGGACATTTCTCTTTCCATGTTATAACGTTTCATACACGGCAGTAAAAACTTATTACCAATTATCTTTGTCTTTTGTGTGTCACAATAACTTTTGCCTTTTAGTACATACTAAACTAAAAGTAAGGTACACAAACATTATCCTCATAGGTGATATGGTTTACCTAGACACTAATACACCAGTATCTTTAGCTGTGGGCTTTAGGGCGGTAACATCATCAAAACCGTCAAGAAACAAGTAAAATAAAACTAATACTATTATAATTTAATATACACACATACACAATATTCACATACATTTCTAAAACAAATAATAACCACTCATTACGTTATGGCTTGGCTATAGGAATATCCACTATCTTTACAGCTTAAGTGCCACGCCCAAATTCTAATACATTAATTCAGTTTATTCCTTTATCAAAGTAAATGTTAATTGAATTATAGTACTGTCGAAAATAGAATAAAAATGATTTTCGTCGATTATTTCTTACATATTAAACTGTATATATGTCAATTTCATTTACGCTTGAACAAACTATCAATTTAAGACTGCAAGTTAACTGATTATTTTGAACTGCAGCATAAATTTTTAATTATGACAAGCATATTTATTGAATATAAATTCAATATAAGTACATTAGAAATTTATACAATCTTGCAACAATTTAAAGGTGCTATATCATAGTTATATGCGAGCTGTGATAAAGATTCTCCAATAAAAATGTATTTTCTATCAGTAGATAAAATTAAATCCTATAATCATTTACGGGCATATTGTTAAAGGTGTTTTCTTTAAATGTTAAATAAACATTTTATTAAAAAAAAGAAAGAAAAAAGATTTGCAATAGCTGTCATTGTGCAACATTGAGATAGCACCTTTAATACTGGTATAATGGATCACTCATAATGGTTCTTGACAGTTTTGCTCAATAGTTACTTATAAATGACTACAACTATTTTGTTTTGGAGAAGGATAGGGGTGAACCATCATCAGAAACAGTCCCTCACATATTGTAACAGCAATGAAATTGACACCTTGACCAACATTTTTATAGTCTGTTCCAATAAAGGTCACACATCACCTGTTTACTGACATCTTTAGTTTAATTTCAAGAGTAAACACTACCTTGTACATCAATGAGAGCCCAAACAAGTAAATGCTAAATTAGGTAGAGTATCATTGAATGGGTATTTACAAAATATTTACTTCTCAGTTTAAAATGAAAGAAATAATCGACGAAAATAATTTGTATTCTATTTCCGACAGTACTTTAGTTATTTATTTAAACCTTATTTGTAATTTATAAACTGTACCTTATATATGTTAGTAAAAATATTGGCAAGACTTCCGAACGTTCCAGCATTCAGTTCAGTCAGGCTTAGGTTCAGGGTTAAGGTTAGTGATAGTATTAGCATGCATGTTGGAACGTTTGGAGGTGTTTCAAAAATCGTAAAGTCAATTAGAAAAGTAACTCACCAATTATCCCTGTATAAGTTAAATGCAGGATCGTTTTTATCCTGAAAATTATAGACCTATTACACTACTTAGTTGTTTTGGAAAACTGTTTACTGCCGTGTTAAATAATAGACTAAAAGTGTATCTAGAAACGAATGATATATTATCTGAAGTTCAAGCAGGATTCAGGAAAGATTATTCAACAAATGATCATGTCTTCACACTATATGGACTAATAGAACTGATGAAAGCACGGAAGAAAACACTTTTTGTTCTTTTATAGATTTTAACAAAGATTTTGATTCACTTTGGAAAGTTGGACTTTGGGATAAATTACTTAAAAACGGTACAAATGGTAAATGTTTTCAAGTAATTTATAATATGTATCAGAATATCAAATCTTGTGTCAGCACACATAATTCTATGACAGATTATTTTCCATGCTGTGTTGGTGTAAGACAAGGTGAAAATGTATCCCCTTTGTTATTTTCCTTGTTTCTTAATCATATTGAAGATACATTTAAAATGAATGACTGCCATGACATAGGCATACATGAATTATTCAGTGATTCTTTAATCCATACGTCAATTGTTCTTTTTGTTTTTCTCTACGCTGATGACACTGTACTCCTTACAGATAATTACCAAGATATGCAAAACTCTCTGAATGTATTTGATTCGTATTGCACGAAATGGAAACTAACAGTAAATTGTAACAAGACAAAGGTCTTTAGTGGGAACAAGAAAGATTACAAAAAGGTGTTTTACCTTGGAAAATCAAAGCTTGATAACGTAGATATCTTGGTATTATATTTCATAAATCGAATAGATTTAATAAGGCAAGAAACATGTTATATACACAAGCACAAAAGGCTATGTTTTTTTTATTCTACGACAAGGCAGATGTTATAATATTTCTATCCAGTGCCAACTAAAATTATTTGACTGCATGGTTTTACCAGTCCTATTATATGGCAGTGAAATATGGGGTTTTGAAAATTTGTCATTAACTGAAAAATTATGTAAGCAGTTTATAAAATTGTTATAACCTGTGAGAAAATCTACACCATTGTATATATTATATGGAGAACTTGGGCGTTACCCGGTATATATTACCGTAAAAATAAGAATGATTATTTTCTGGTATCGACTAATTACTGGAAAACAGTTCAAGTTGTCAATATTGGTGTACACATTACTGATTTCCCATTTGACCATTTTCGGGGCACTTGTGTTTCATTAAAAATACCCCAAAAAATTAATTAAAATAAACATTAATGTAATTTATGTGCTTGCTTTAATAAATGAATGGCAAAAGTAAAGTTTGTTTTATTTAACGACGCCACTAGAGCACATTGATTTTTGTATCTTATCATCGGCTATTGGACGTCAAACATATGGTCATTCTGACACTGGTTTTAGAGGAAACCCGTTGACGCCACATATGCTACTCTTTTTACGACAGGCAGCAAGGGATCTTTTATTTGCACTTCCCACAGGCAGGATAGCACAAACCATGGCCTTTGTTGAACCAGTTATGGATCACTGGTCGGTGCAAGTGGTTTACACCTACCCATTGAGCCTTACGGAGCACTCGCTCAGGGTTTGAAGTCGGTATCTGGATTAAAAATCCCATGCCTCGACTGGGATCCGAACCCAGTACCTACCAGCCTGTAGACCGATGGCCTGCCACGACGCCACCGAGGCCGGTAAAATGGCAAAAGATATAAAAGTCATATTTTATTAATTAATACCTTTTTTGGTGTTTTATAAAGGTAATTTTAGAATTAATTAATGAAAAAGGCTTGTTTAATCTCAGGGCAGCATGGCGCTGATTGAGGCAAGATGGTGCTAGACTACTGAGGCATGGTGCTGCACCATTCTAAAACAAGCTGGGGAAAACACTACACATTATTACTGAATGGTGTTAATAATAACTTTTATAATCACAAATGGATTATGTATGTTAAATCTGTTTTAGATGATATTGGTTGTACATATATATGGTTATCACAATGCAATGCTATTACTAGCGCTTCCATGTTGAAAACTTATATTAATACACAGCTTACGGATCAATACTTACAACCATGGCATACTTATATTGATAACTCATCCAAAGCTTCAAATTATAAATTATTTTAAAATACTGTTGAATTTGAGACATACATCAAAATTATAGAGAGAAAAATTGGTGTCCATTATTACGCTTCAGATTATCAAACCATAATCTTCCAATTGAAACGGGCAGATGGAAAAATGTACCACTACAAAATAGAATATGTCTATTGTGTAATAATTACGATATGGGAGATAACATGTTTGTTTTTTAAGAATGCGTTACTTACCATCTTTCTGTCAGTCTAAACCAAATATATATAAATTATTCAACTCTAAGAAACCTGGTGTCCTTAGAAAACTTTCTTTATTTCGTAATCTAATTATGAATACTTTCATATCCTCTGGCTGATATTCTGTGTATTGTTTTTTATTTATTAGTATGTATTTATGTATATTTATGTACACCCACCATCTTGTTACAATTATATTGACTGCTGTATGTATATGTATCCTCATATGCCGTAGACTACGGCCTGAGTGTAAATAAAGTTAATCTCTCTCTCTCGCTCTCTCTCTCTCTCTCTCTCTCTCTCTCTCTCTCTCTCTCTCTCTCTCTCTCTCTCTCTCTCTCTGTGTGTGTGTGTGTGTGCGTGTGTTTTAACAGCCCCCCCCCCCATTACGGTTCATGCGGGTCATGCGGGTCTTTATTTAAAATACTTTAAAGAAATACTTCACAATGGAGATAACCATTTGATAGTCGATGATATAGTTGTACTTTGAGGTTTTTATCTTTTACATTAATAAGATGCGATAAATTCCAGGGAAAATACTTCTGTACCTGATATAACAACGGGGCCTTGTATATCACGAATAACAGAAACGGCTAGGGAGTCGCAAAGAACATAAATCCATTCCTTGAGCATTGATGATGTAGATATAAAGCAGATATAAGAGAATAATCAATAGACATTGCCCTAAAGAGAAAATAAAAGAGAATCAAGAGATGGAAAGTGATTTTTCTCCTCATTAAAACAGGTCGAGAAATGATGGACGGTCTAACGACAAGAGGCAGCCGACAATCTTTTGATTCTTCAAAATTTCTCTTTTTCTTCCTTTTTCTTTGTTTCTTTGTTTTGTATTATTTATTTATTTATTTATTTATTTATTTTTATTATTATTATTTAAAAGATATTGTTAATAGTGTTTTATTTATTTATTTTTATTTTAAATTATTTTAAAATATTATTTTACCTAAAAACGAATAGCTAATTATCTTATTTTTGTCGTCGAAAATGTGGGCCCCCCTGGCATTAATTACAATACATACACAAACACATATACAAACATATACAATCACGCACATCAATATATTATGTAATAATACAGATATTTAATACAAATATACGGGTATCCAAGTATCTATAAATGAATAGATTGTTAAACTTATATATGGTGCAGTGGATAATGATAGCATTTTGTTAATTATGTTTGGTTTTGATGGTGTTTGTAGTCAAGAGCGTTTGAATTCATTAGTTATTATATTTATGAAATATGATAATTTCTTTAGGGTACTAATTCCTTTATTCTCCATTAGTTCTCTAAATTTATAAGTACTTGGTCGCGTATAATAATATGGGTGTAGCAACTGGACTCTTGAATTATGGAAAAAATGGCAAATAAAAAGATAATGGAACTCGTCGCCAATGTCTATGACATTACATAATGTGCAAATTCTATCTTCTATGAGTATATTATTCCAACGTCCAATTTCAACGGGTAGGTAATGGTTAGACGTTCTAAATTTTAAGAGTGCTGTCCACAGTTTTTCTGGTAGTTTATTGATATAGCTTTCAAAAAATAGTTGTTCTTTATATAATCGGTAAGTGTTGCCTCTCGATGACAGTGATATGTTATTTTTCCATGTTTGTGAGAGACAATTTACTGATATGAAAGATTGTCTTATCCAGATATCACCCATTCCCAAGTTATTCAGTGTGTTTTTAACAGTATTAATCCAGTTATAGTTAGTTCCGTTAGTAAGGTGGTCATTTAACATAATTTTGTATAAAAGAGTAGACAGTTTTGATTGTTTTCCTGATATCAGTCGCGCCCAGTAACATACCATTCTTCTATATATAATTAACTCGACAGGCGTTCTCCCTAACTCTCCATAAAGCATAAATATTGGTGTTGTGTTTTTAACGGGTATGATGTGTCTTAGAAAGTTTATTTGTACAGAATTAAATAAATCAACTTTTTCATATCCCCATATTTCACATCCATATAATAAAACTGGCAGAACCATCGAGTCAAACATTTTAAGTTTACATTCGGTTGATAGATAGTTGTCCTTTTATTTGATAGTACAACGTACATGGCCTTGGTAGCCTGTTGTTTAACTCTATTCTTTGTAACTCGAAAGTTGTTTAATTTTGTAAAAGTAATTCCTAAGTATTTGTATTCTTTCACTTGTTCTAATGTATTATTTCCAATCTTAAAATTTTGTTTATAATCTCTAGTGTTACCGTTAAAAATCAATATTTTCGTTTTGTTGCCGTTTATTTTAAGTTTCCATTTATTGCAATATTGATAAAACATATTTAAGGTGTGTTGCAGGTCTGCTGCAGAGGTTGATAATAGGGCAGTATCGTCTGCATATAACAAGCAAAGCATGTGTAAAGCAATATCTATTGGGTGGTCTTGGTTGTCTGTTGTAGGGGAAACCCCTTCACATCAATGACTAGATAAATAATCTTCTAAATCATTCAAATACAGGGAGAATAGAATAGGGGATACATTTTCATCTTGACGGATACCATTGTTACATGGGAATAAAGTAGATTGCTGATTATTTACGACAATCATTGATTTAAGACCTTGATACATTTGATGGATAATTCTAAACAATTTACCGGTTATGTTATGCTGTAGTAGTTTATGCCAAAACTGTATTCTAGGTACCGTATCGAATGCTTTCTCAAAATCCACAAAAGCGCAATATAATTTCTTTTTCCTTTTTTCAAGATATCTATTAAGTGATGTAATGTAAAAATATGGTCTGTCGTTGAATAGCCTTTACGGAACGCGGTTTGGGCCTCACTAATGGTATTATTTTCCTCAATAAATAAACTTAAACGGTTATTAAGTAAAGTTGTGAACAGTTTAGAGCAGCAGCAAAGTAATGTGATTGGTCGGTAATTTTCGGGATGTAGCCGACTTCCTTTGTTTTTGAAAATTGGTATAATAATACCGGTATGCCATTCATCTGGTAAGACTCCATTATCAAAAATAGTATTAAAACGTTTAACATAAACTGGCATGAGCGACGTAGCGGTTGACTTAATGTATTCGTTAACTACTCTATCAACACCTGCTGCTTTATGATATCGAGATACTTCGTACGTAAATATTTGTGTCTTATCCCGAACCAGGGTCGCTTGTTGTGCGCTGACCTTTTGTTACGGCTGTTACTGTATACACGCACGTGACCGAATGTCGAGGCTGCCGTGTCTAAAAATAGATCTTTTAACATATCGGTGGCCTTTGTGACACGTGCTTTTGTATTAGTAGACTCGTCGTCAAGAATTAGAGAAATGCTTTCGATTATGTTGTCGTCGATATTATTTATAAAGTCTTCACGTTTACTAGGAACCCATTTGCGTGCTATTTCCCTTCGTACACCGTTACTATGATTTACAGGATAGTTTGTGTCAGTATTACATTTACACGGATATGTAAGTATTAGAGCACAATGGATATCAGAAAAAAGTGTGTCAAAATCACAGATTTGAAAGTCAGTTACATTTTTAAAAACATGGTGAGTACCTATAGCATAATCAATCAGACTGCAGTCTTTACTTTGTGACCTTTACCAATAAATGTTATCAGTCCCACATCTACCATTGAGAATATATATATTATGTAACTTGCATAGATCTAAAAGTTTCACTCCATGCTGGTTAACCCTTCCTATGTCCTGACTTGCCCTATCTCTGGGAATACTGAGATTGTCAAGATTTGTTATATCATTCATAAAATTATTCATATCAACATCATCAGTGTAAACATCATCAACTGTAGTGTAATCCGGAGAACATTTAGTTCTGGCAATAAAGTCACCTAGCAGGAGCAGTGGTTTTCCTGATTCTACATTTTGAAATATTTCATTTTCGATAATATTAAAAGTGTCATCTTTATAATATGGTGAGCCAGTAGGTGGAATATATACAACGCCAACCATTAAACATTATCTTCATTCTTGTTTTGAGTGTCTGTGATACTAAGCCAAGAGATATATTGGGACCGATTTTTTTCACTGACTTTAACAATATCAGCTAATTCATGTTTAACACTAATGGCAATGCCACCTGAGGGTCTGATACCTTTTCTGTTGTTGAAATAAGTTGTGTAGTCCGGGATAAGATCTGTTTCATCAGTTTGGCTTTTTTGAAAACACAGTATGTCATATTTTGATATTAATAATGAGAAATCAGGTATAATTAGTTTACTTTTTAAACCACAGACATTCAAACTAAGTATTCGCAACTTGGTATAGTCATTGTTTATATCAGTGTATGCTATTTCATTATTAACTGAAGAATTAGCTTCTATCATGTTTGCTTGATTGTTACATATGGCTGGTTAGATAAAATATGTTTGGTTTGTCGTGATGCCTGTTTGGTGAAATATGGTCAGATAAAATACTGTTCAGGTTAACATGGGACTGTTTAGTTAACTTGTTTTCAGATGTGTGTTTGTTATGGTTGTCGATGTTGTTGGGTTCTGTATTATTCAGGGTGGTCATCTGGGCTTGATGAGGGGTCATAGTTTGTGCAACATGATGGAAACTATGGTATGCATCAGCATGTACAACATTTTGTGAACTTGTCACAGGCAATGCAATAACAGTATTATTAACTATTGGCTCACTATATACATTCATATCTGTATGTACAAGGGTTTGTGAACTTGTCACTTGTCAATTAGACGATATCACCTCGAGAAGAAAAAAGAATGGAAACTGGTGATCTCCATTGTTAAATACCTTTTACCGTCTTATATTTCCTGTAAATTATATATGTTTTATTTTTAATGTAATATAAATAGAGAACTATTTTCATTCACGAAATTCTCCGAAGTTACTCTTCAACATGTTTGTAACTGAATGACGTCAATCGATAGGAAGAGTCCATCATGGAGGTAACGAAATTGGAAGTAAATTTTCAAAACTAGTTATATGAAAAATACTATTGTGTATTTGAACCAATTTTTATTTATATAGACGCAAACACAACGACAACATAATGTTTTAAACTGAAAGCAATACCAATAATCCACTTTTAAGATGGAAGAACATAACGAAATTTCAAATACCCTGTAATATGGAACGGTCTGAAATGTAAACTGGTAAAAGTGTTTGTCGATCAAACATATTTGGATATATTCGTTTTTATTTATTGTGCTACGTTGCTAATTCATATTTGTTGTGTGATAATGGTTGTGAATTTCAACTCTACAGTCTGTCATGTTAAAGGTAGGTGTCATTTGACAAATTTTATTGGTGTTGAGAGCTGTGTTTGTTGTAAATATTCGTGTTTTGAAAGTTCATTTGAAAACTTTGAGAGGCCATGATCGGGTAAACAGGGTCACTTGGAGTTTATATAATTATTTTTCACTGCTAGGTGCACTTAAGAGATCAATATTTTCATCAGTTTGTTGTAGATTTTTTTAATATTTGCTTTTTTGTTGGCAAAGCTCAACAGGACGATTGCTAGTTGAAATCCTGCTTGAAGAGGCCGATGCAGCAAGTGTTGCTACATCGTCTGGATAGTAATCTTCAGGGTAATTTTCTAGTCCCAATATTTCGTCCAATTCACCCGAATTAAATAACTCGGCGTATTCTATGTGTACGTCATCCATAGTTACAAACAGTGACACTTCACCACGTATGAATACACGTAAACAACGTTACAGTAGGTACATTGACTTTCGGAGGTGGTATATCGTAGAATGAACCACTTGTAACCAACCAATCAAAATGCTTGATTTCTTACAGGTATTTTACAATTGATTATAAGGCAGGGACGTAGCCCAGTGGTAAGGCGCTCGTTTGAAGCGCAGTTGATCTGGGATCGATCCCCGTCGGTGGGCCCATTGGGCTATTTCTGGTTCCATCAAGTGCACCACGACTGGTACATCAAAGGCCATAGTATGGGCTATCCTGTCTGTGGGATGGTGCATACAAAAGATCCCTTGCTACTAATTAGTAAATGTAGCGGGTTTCCTCTCTAAGACTATATCCAATAAAAATATATCAGATGTTTGACATCAAACAGCCGATGGTTAATAAATCAATGTGCTCTAGTGGTAAGGTTATGCTAAACAAACTTATCGTCCGTCCCCGAGGATCAGCCCCAATCAACTCTGAAAACACTTTGCCCTTCCCCCAGTTGAAAATGAAATTAATATATAGCTGCCCACTCCACCCCCAAATGCTGTAGTCTCCTGAAGCGTATGGCTACGCAGTCATTTATTTCGCATAATGTATTATATTTACTGCACAGCGGAGGGAGAGATTCCCGTTAGATACTGCTCGTATCTCTCTCTCTCTCTCTCTCTCTCTCTCTCTCTCTCTCTCTCTCTCTCTCTCTCTCTCTCTCTCTCTCTCTGTGGATGTCTTTTGATAGTTCACGACCTCCGATCAACAGATCGACGGAACTTCTTTAATTTACTTCTCATTCAGTATAATAATAAAAAAATAAAAATGCAACATTTAGGGGGGCGTGTCCCTGGATCCCCCTAGATCCGTCACTGTCTCTGTTACTGTAATGTGTGAACATGCTTTTCCTGCGCCCCCTCCTAAGTTATTTGAAACGAGATACGGCTCTGAGTGACGGCACAGATTTCAGATGAGAATCCCTGATAACAAATGGTAATCCAACAGTGATACTGAAGCATAGCATTGCCATCATTACACCAATTGTATTTCTCTCGGAGATCTCGTAAAGATAGGGCAGGCTCTTCAAGACCCATCATTTTGATTGCTTCACCACACTGAATGTAAAGCTTAAAATTCAAATATCCAAAGCATGCTTTATAAAAATCGATCGACCAGCTTCCATGTCAATGCTATCATATGAATACCATTCTCTCTCTCTCTTTCTCTCTCTCTCTCTCTCTCTCTCTCTCTCTCTCTCTCTCTCTCTCTCTCTCTCTCTCTCTCTCTCTCTCTCTCTCTCTCTCTCTCTCTCTCTCTCTCTCTCTCTCTCTCTCTCTCTCTCTCTCTCTCTCTCTCTCTCTCTCTCTCTCTCTCTCTCTCTGTCTCTCTCTCTCTCTCCAATACACACACACACACACACACACACACACACACACACACACACACACACACACACACACACTGTATCTCTGTCGCACTATTGTATGCCTGCAGATATATCTGTGTGTATGCATGTATGCGTGCATGCGTGCGCGCTTCTCATACATATTACGATTAGCGCATTTGGTAGTAATTACAATAAACATTAAATTACTTTATTCCATTTGTATTATATTATTGTCTTTATCATTTTTGGGGGGCGGGATGTAGGCCAGTGGTAAAGTGTTCGCTTGATGCGCGGTCGGTCTGGGATCGATCCCCATCGGTGGGCCCATTGGGCTATTTCTCGCTTCAGCCAGTGCACCACGACTGGTATATCAAAGACCGTGGTATGTGCTATCCTGTCTGTGGGATGGTGCATATAAAATATCCCTTGCTGCTAATTGAAAAAGAGTAGCCCATGAAGTGGCGACAGCGGGTTTCCTCTCTCGATATCTGTGTGGTCCTTAACCATAATTATGCCTGACGCCATATAACCGTAAAATAAAATGTGTTGAGTGCGGAGTTAAATAAAACATTTTTTTTATTTTTTTTATCATTGTATTGCATTTGTATTATACTATTCTCTCTCTCTCTCTCTCTCTCTCTCTCTCTCTCGTCTCTCTCTCTCTCTCTCTCTCTCTCTCTCTCTCTCTCTCTCTCTCTCTCTCTCTCTATATATATATATATATATATATATGGCTTGTGCCCCCCCCCCCCTCCCTACACGCACACACAGTCTCCAGATACCATTCCTATGTACGAGCCTGATAGGCCCAGTTCCTTGAACACGGCGAATCAAGCGGATTAATCACTTTAACAGGGCAGTTAATTCCACCAAACCACCGCCACTGGCTTATCGTAACAATCTGTGTAAAGTCGTGACTATCAAATCTAGCCCATCTCTCGAGACCATGGATAAATTAGTTGATTTCCCAGTCATAAAGTCCGCACGCGGCGGTCCATTAGGAAGTACTCGGTGCATAGTCTGTCTGCTTTGGAACCAGCGGTAATTTGCCATAATAAAACCGCTCCCACCGTCCGAATAGTGGCCAGGAACGAGAAGGCGCGCCACTTATTAAAGAATGCCATTACTGGTGATGCTATTTACGCGGAGACATAGTTACAACCTAATGTACTGTCATGAGACATCGAGGGTATCTTCTTGGCTCGTGTCCCAATGGCGCAATCTAATTAAAATTAGCTCCACTATTACATGTGGATCTAACACCAGCCAGTTGGAGCTCATGTCCACCAATCAAAACCTTACTTGCAGAATCCTGCCAGTGATTTAAAAATAATTTGAAAACATTCCGAATTATCCTGAGGGTATACGATATGTTTCATGTGAATTACGAATGCCTTATTTAGACCAGTAGAACTAATTTTAATCGGATTGCTAACAACACTGCGTAGTCCCCAATGTCCAGGTAACATTTCGTCTGTAAATAATAATTTACTGGGAACTGGGAAACTCTTTTTACGTGCCCCTATCCACAAGGGTTCAGGCACGCCCACCCCGGATTCAGCCTCTGACTACGCCAGTGACCGACTCCGGGGCGGGAGGAATAATAATTTAAATATTGACCAATCACACTTTGCCTTTTATAACGTTATTTGGGAGCATACAAATTCTAAAAATATCGGGCGAGTCTATTTTAGTGGCCGCAGTACAGCGAACCATACCAATACGTACGGGGTGAGTTATCAGTCTTCAATTTTACATTAAAAATTATTTATTTATTTATAAAAAAAACCCTAACTAAATCAGTCTTCAGTTTTACATTACAAATTATTTATTTTATAAAATAAAACATGTTTTAAGGCATTCGTAATTCACATGAAACATATCGTATACCCTCAGGATAATTCATAATGTTTTCAAATTATTTTTAAATCACTGGCAGGATTCTGCAAGTAAGGTTTTGATTGGTGGACATGAGCTCCAACTGGCTGGTGTTAGATCCACAAGTAATAGTGGAGCTAATTTTAATTAGATTGCCAATGGCGCATTATATTTTAGGTGACCAGCCACTATTTTATGTATACAGTCCCAGTCTGGAGCTCTCAGTGGATGCACATATTTGTTTCGGCTATACCACTGCACGTGCTGTTCGTGTGCTACCCCGAATACTCTGACTGTAAGAGAGCTAAACGGACACTTGGACAGTTATCACGCTCTCTAACCACAGTGGCGCATCATATTGTAGGTGACTAGCCACAATTCTGTGTCTACAGTCCCCGTCTGGAGCTCTCAGTGGATGCACATTTGTTTCGGCTATACCACAGCACGTGCTGTTCGTGTGCTAGCCCGAATGCTCTGACTGTAAGAGAGCTAAACGGACACTTGGACAGTTATCACGCTCTCTAACCACAGTGGCGCATCATATTGTAGGTGACTAGCCACTATTCTGTGTCTACAGTCCCCGTCTGGAGCTCTCAGTGAATGCACATTTGTTTCGGCTATACCACTGCACGTGCTTTTCATGTGCTAGCCGGAGTACTCTTACAGTAAGAGTGTTAGACGGGCAATTGGACAGAAACCATTAGAGACCAATCTATATCAATACTGCGCAATCAAAAGATGTAAATTATTTCTTCTCCTGAATAAT
This sequence comes from Gigantopelta aegis, assembly GCF_016097555.1. NCBI lineage: Eukaryota > Metazoa > Mollusca > Gastropoda > Neomphalida > Peltospiridae > Gigantopelta > Gigantopelta aegis. The sequence goes on along the minus strand of NC_054713.1, from coordinate 20,898,107 downwards.
GTTCCGGTTAAATACGTATTTGCTAAAGGGTTTCTTCCTGTAGTATGTGTATTAGTGATTAATATGTGAAATTATTTTTTAATCAGGGAGCTCGAAAATGATCAGTGTAAAGGTATTTAACGTGAAACATAGGATTGTTGTTGTATTAGAGCGGGAATTTTTGACGCAAAGATGGCGCAAAGTTGTTATTGATTAGTCTCTGAGAGTTAGAGGAAGGAAATTTTTATTTAACGATGCACTCGACACATGTTATTTACAGTTATATGGCGTCGAACATATGGTTAAGGACCACGCAGATATTGAGGGAGGAAACCCGCTGTCGCCACTTCATGGGCTACTCTTTTCGATTAGCAGCAAGGGATCTTTATATGCACCATCCCATAGACAGGATAGCACATATAACGGCCTTTGATGTACCAGTCGTGGTGCACTGGCTGGAGCGCGAGAAATCTGAGAGTTAGAGAGCGTGATAACTATTCAGATGTCCATTTAGTTCACCGTCAAAGTACTCGGGCTATTTGTGTGCCCACTTGAGAGTCCTACATTTGTTTTACCTTATTGTTTTTGCTGACGATGGACGAGAGCCCGATATGTGAACTGATTGAATAAAAGAAAGAAAGAAAGAAAGAAATGTTTTATTTAACGACACACTCAACACATTTTATTTACGGTTATATGGCGTCAGACATATGGTTAAGGACCACACAGATTTTGAGAGGAAACCCGCTGTCGCCACTACATGGGCTACTCTTCCGATTGGCAGCAAGGGATCTTTTATTTGCGCTTCCCACAGGCAGGATAGCACAAACCATGGCCTTTGTTGAACCAGTCATGGATCACTGGTCGGTGCAAGTGGTTTACACCTACCCATTGAGCCTTGCGGAGCACTCACTCAGGGTTTGGAGTCGGTATCTGGATTAAAAATCCCATGCCTCGACTGGGATCCGAACCCAGTACCTACCAGCCTGTAGACCGATGGCCTGCCACGACGCCACCGAGGCCGGTCTGATTGAATAATTGCCTCCACGTCATTTTCCCGGCTGGTTTTAGTTAACATGTTCGTCGCATTTCGTATGATGGCCATTCTGTAGAACGTCACGGTTGTTCACGATTATTTTCGCTGCCTATCGTAGCAACACTGGAAGATTGACCTCCAGAAGCAATAAGAAGCAGGATCGACCACTTTTACTATTTCATAGACTGTACTTTCTTTTAATTGGTACAGTCTTGTTAAATATGTTATGAAGAACTTATAGCAAATAAAAATTGGATGTTAGGATTAGGCACATTGATTTATTAATCATCGGCTATTGGATGTCAAACATTTGGTACTTACAATCTTAGCGAGGAAACCCGCTACATTTTCCCCTGGATCTACATGACGTATCGCTATCAAGAAGGTAAGAGCGTTACTGACTTCCCCCAGCCACGGCGATCGATCCCTGACCGACTGCACGTCAAGCAAGAGCTTTACCACTAGGATACATCCCGCCGCTGTTAATATTTTTTACAATTTTATTTAACGACGCACTCAACACATTTTATTTACGGTTATATGGCGTCAGACATATGGTTAGGAACCACACAGATATTGAGAGGAAACCCACTGTCGCCACTTCATGGGCTATTCTTTTCGATTATCAGCAAGGGATCTTTTATATGCACCATCCCACAGACAGGGTAGTACATACCACGGCCTTTGATATACCAGTCGTGGTGCACTGGCTGGAACGAGAAATAGCCCAATGGGCCCACTGATGGGGATCGATCCCAGACCGACCGCGCATCGAGTGAGCACTTTACCGCTGTTAAGGATTCGAGTCCAACTGAATGTGTTTACGTAAAACAACCATACTTCCGACAAAGAAAATAAACATTGACATCTGTCCAGTAGAGCTCTTAGTGTTAAGGGATGTACCCAGGACAGTGTGATTGAACCTCAATAGAATAAATACTATTTTTCTAAATTCATATTATCGATATATTCAAATTTGTTTTGTCTGCCTATATAGTAGTTCAAAATTTAATTGAATATGAGCGGTAAAGCAAATGGCGGAAATGCAATAAAACTGTCTACAGACTTAAATTATTTATGGTATACAAATTATCGTGTTCCTATCCAATTATGGTTCAAATAGGCAGCAATAGAAAGTGTAAAAATGTGCATGCCTGATTACTCCAAAGGCAGCCCCAATATTACATTAGTGCATTAGCTCCATCTTCCAAATATCATCCGTGAAATCGATGCAAATGGTACTATCTATTACGTGCTCATCACCCACGTCTGGGGAATTTGGCATGTTTTCCAGTAGCATAGAACATTTTGAAACTGTGGGTTGAGACCATAATCATTGAAATTTGGCCAGGTAGGCGACACATGTTCTCAAGGGGTTGGCTATGAACATGCTATACTGAAGATATATGCAACCAGTTGCGGATCTAACGGGAGGAGGTAGGGGTAGGGTCCAATGCCCCCAAAATTCTGCAATTTTACGTTGGAGAAACCGAGAAATCACTTCGGGAACGTTTGTGGCCTTCGGCCACATGCCATTGGGGACCCCTCCTAAATGGATGTTCTGGATTTTCCACTGACAACGATAGATATATCCGATTTAGAACCAATCGTCCCTAAAACTGTTTTGAAAAATGTATCATACTGGGACATTTTAAATCAGCCTTTTAATCATTTTAAAACTGGATTCGAATAATCTTGTATATATAAAGTATATTAGTTTCTTGTACACTCATGTGAGACAGCACCCGTCGTAGATAATTTCGATCTCACTTCGGAGACTTGTGTTTGGTTATGACCAGGTCGCCACAGCCATAGCATCCAATGAAATGAGCAGGTCTGAAATTGATTGCTCTGTGATGTAAAATATAACCTGTATCTGATTGCTCTGTGACGAATAAGTTAAATTTACGTGAGCGCCGTTAATAGGTTTTAGTTGGACAAGTTAAAAAAATTATTTTTATATCTGTATGTATGGAGTATGGCAAAAGGATATATTTTTATTATATGTATGTATTAAACCCTACGTATGATTCAAATAATGTGTGTATTAGCGGAAGACTTCATAGTTGTTACCTAAGAGGAGGCAGGGGACGGAGATATGCGTGCCTGGAAAGATTATTCATGTTAGTGCATACTATGACATTTGAAATCAATACTACATGTATATCATTTTCAATTGCTTTAGAGTGCATGCTATCACATAAAGGCATACGTTCATGAGTGCATGAAGGGTATGTGTTCATTAGTGCATGCCATCACATGAGTTCATGAGTACACGCCATCACAGCTGTATACATTCCACTGAACTATATTATGCGCACGATTGGGTTTTCTAAGCTAATCTTGGAAGTGGCAGTCCTCTAAAGGGCGGTGAAAGAGGGAAAGAAAGAAATGTTTTATTTAACGACGCACTCAACACATTTTATTTACGGTTATATGGCGTCAGACATATGGTTAAGGACCACACAGATTTTGAGAGGAAACCCGCTGTCGCCACTTCATGGGCTACTCTTTTCGATTATCAGCAAGGGATCTTTTATATGCACCATCCCACAGACAGGGTAGTACATACCACGACCTTTGATATACCAGTCGTGGTGCACTGGCTGGAACGAGAAATAGCCCAATGGGCCCACTGATGGGGATCGATCCCAGACCGACCGCGCATCGAGTGAGCACTTTACCGCTGTTAAGGATTCGAGTCCAACTGAATGTGTTTACGTAAAACAACCATACTTTCGACAAAGAAAATAAACATTGACATCTGTCCAGTAGAGCTCTTAGTGTTAAGGGATGTACCCAGGACAGTGTGATTGAACCTCAATAGAATAAATACTATTTTTCTAAATTCATATTATCGATATATTCAAATTTGTTTTGTCTGCCTATATAGTAGTTCAAAATTTAATTGAATATGAGCGGTAAAGCAAATGGCGGAAATGCAATAAAACTGTCTACAGACTTAAATTATTTATGGTATACAAATTATCGTGTTCCTATCCAATTATGGTTCAAATAGGCAGCAATAGAAAGTGTAAAAATGTGCATGCCTGATTACTCCAAAGGCAGCCCCAATATTACATTAGTGCATTAGCTCCATCTTCCAAATATCATCCGTGAAATCGATGCAAATGGTACTATCTATTACGTGCTCATCACCCACGTCTGGGGAATTTGGCATGTTTTCCAGTAGCATAGAATATTTTGAAACTGTGGGTTGAGACCATAATCATTGAAATTTGGCCAGGTAGGCGACACATGTTCTCAAGGGGTTGGCTATGAACATGCTATACTGAAGATATATGCAACCAGTTGCGGATCTAACGGGAGGAGGTAGGGGTAGGGTCCAATGCCCCCAAAATTCTGCAATTTTACATTGGAGAAACCGAGAAATCACTTCGGGAACGTTTGTGGCCTTCGGCCACATGCCATTGGGGACCCCTCCTAAATGGATGTTCTGGATTTTCCACTGACAACGATAGATATATCCGATTTAGAACCAATCGTCCCTAAAACTGTTTTGAAAAATGTATCATACTGGGACATTTTAAATCAGCCTTTTAATCATTTTAAAACTGGATTCGAATAATCTTGTATATATAAAGTATATTAGTTTCTTGTACACTCATGTGAGACAGCACCCGTCGTAGATAATTTCGATCTCACTTCGGAGACTTGTGTTTGGTTATGACCAGGTCGCCACAGCCATAGCATCCAATGAAATGAGCAGGTCTGAAATTGATTGCTCTGTGATGTAAAATATAACCTGTATCTGATTGCTCTGTGACGAATAAGTTAAATTTACGTGAGCGCCGTTAATAGGTTTTAGTTGGACACGTTTAAATTTTTATTTTTATATCTGTATGTATGGAGTATGGCAAAAGGATATATTTTTATTATATGTATGTATTAAACCCTACGTATGATTCAAATAATGTGTGTATTAGCGGAAGACTTCATAGTTGTTACCTAAGAGGAGGCAGGGGACGGAGATATGCGTGCCTGGAAAGATTATTCATGTTAGTGCATACTATGACATTTGAAATCAATACTACATGTATATCATTTTCAATTGCTTTAGAGTGCATGCTATCACATAATGGCATACGTTCCTGAGTGCATGAAGGGTATGTGTTCATTAGTGCATGCCATCACATGAGTTCACGAGTACACGCCATCACAGCTGTATACATTCCACTGAACTATATTATGCGCACGATTGGGTTTTCTAAGCTAATCTTGGAAGTGGCAGTCCTCTAAAGGGCGGTGAAAGAGGGAAAGAAAGAAATGTTTTATTTAACGACGCACTCAACACATTTTATTTACGGTTATATGGCGTCAGACATATGGTTAAGGACCACACAGATTTTGAGAGGAAACCCGCTGTCGCCACTTCATGGGCTACTCTTTCCGATTAGCAGCAAGGGATCTTTTATTTGCGCTTCCCACAGGCAGGATAGCACAAACCATGACCTTTGTTGAACCAGTTATGGATCACTGGTCGGTGCAAGTGGTTTACACCTACCCATTGAGCCTTGTGGAGCACTCACTCAGGGTTTGGAGTCGGTATCTGGATTAAAAATCCCATGCCTCGACTGTGATCCGAACCCAGTACCTACCAGCCTGTTGACCGATGGCCTAACCACGACGCCACCGAGGCCAGTGTGAAAGAGGGATGAAACATCCTGTTACATATATTAGGGGAGTGGCGGCGCTCCTGATAGTGAACCATGGTAGCAATCACGTCTTTTCTTGACGTCCTCTCCACTCTACCTTGTGCAGACCTACGGTTTGTTTGTTCAGATTTGAATAAATATATATAGAAGGATAAAAAGGTAAATGTGTTGGTTTCCATGGTCTCTGTTCCGGCGTTCTCTAGGTTCCTACGACTGTACTGATTTGACGAAAATGTGGAAAAGATGGGAATAGAGCGGAACCAGAGGTGGGTTCTGGGCGAGAAATTTAGATCTGAAATAATGCCGTAATATTTTTACATTTAATAGATCTCGCAGATTACACTGGCGGCACTTTAGCCTACCCTAGAACCGACACTGTTTTCTGTGCGTGTGTCAAGTCGACATCACTCTTTTATGTCAGTTCACTGCATGATGAAATTCAATAAATACATAGCAGAAGCCTCAGATTTTGTTTTCGCAACGTTCTGTCACCAGGCTATGTTCAAGGGAAGGCCTCTTTTCAAGGCCGACTTCTATTTCTTTTTGTCATTCAAAATTTTATAGCATAGACTTGTTGTATGGGTTTCCTCTGGTGATTGCGTGTCAGAATTATACGCAAGGGTTTCGAACACGCGCATCCCGAGTCTTGCCTCTGATAAGATCGGTGGCCTGACTCGGGATGGGGGGGGGGGGGGGGGGGGGGGGGGGGGGGGGGTGCGTGTAGAGTTGAAAATGGGTAGAATTTTCAAAATGGCAATTAGTAAAATAAAGTTAATAGAATTAAATAAATAAATAAAACGAATTGACTGCTCGGCCGAATATTTATGACTATTTAATAATATTAAAAAAGAAAGTAATTTCGACATAAAATTTTGAACGAAGGTCTAAAAGTTTAAAGTCCGATCTATATGTTCACGTGAGTGGCCACGTTAAGGCCGTTTGGGTGCACAGCTTATAGGAACGAGATGGGTTGCATCCGGTCAAGAAAACCCCTAGATTGACAATTATTAGACGTTGAAAGTGTAGTGCTGTGCTGAAATACAGATATTGAGAAGCTACAATAGCAGAAATAGACATTTATGTAAGGACGGCGTCTATTCAAAGCAGGCCTCTGTTGATTTCGCAAAAGCCATGGTATGTGCTTTCCTGTCTGTGGGAAAGTGCAAATAAAAGATCCCTTGCTGCATTAGAAAAGAAATGTTGCGAGTTTCCTCTGATGACTATGTGTCAGAATTACCAAACGTTTGACATCCAATAGCCGATGATTAATTAATCAATGTGATCCAGTGGTGTCGTTAAACAAAACAAGATACAAACTTTTCTATTGATTTCGCGACGCTTGGAGACCCGACCTGTAATCGAGGCCGGTTTGTATTCAATGATTTACGGCATTAGTCTAGCTATCCTAACGCAGACATTTCCCTCAGGACTTCAGTATATGGACTTAAATCATTGTTTCCCAATCATTGTATCAATTAGTTTATATATACTGGCGAGTTAGTAGGACACGAGTTTGGTTTCTCAACCACACCTTTACAGTTACGGATACTAATCGGTCAGCACTTTGAGGGTAGTTGATGACATCACAGCAAACGAGACAAAATTTGCTTCTTGTTCTCTACGATGAAAAGGCCTGCTATACGTAAGTATATTACATTCAAGGAAAATAGTTTTTGTGCTGCTTGGCACCGTTTATTCATTTAGTGAAGCAGCTACAGAATGGACTGCCCACTGCAGTCACCTGGTCTCTTCCCAGTAGAATACATTGTGTGAATTAGGAAAAAGACTGCTAGATCACTGCATCTTCTTGACCGACTAGAGGCAAAACGTAGCCCAGTGGTAAAGCGCTCGCTCGATGCGATCTCCGTCGGTAGGCCCATTGAGCAATTTCTCGTTCCAGCCAGTGCACCACAACTGATATATCAAAGTCCGTGGTAATGACTATCCTGTCTGTGGGATGGTGCATATAAAAGATCCCTTGTTGCTCTGCTGCAGAGAGCGAGCGCTATACCACTGGGCTACGTCCCGCCCCAACAGAGAGAGAGAGAGACATAAAGAGACAAACAGAGAGAGTCAATGTCATTCAAATAACGAAGACGCTTGTTTGTCCCAATCTGTCAATTTTTTTCTAATCCTCCCGATTCGGTTTTTTTTTTTTTTCTCGCAATTTTAATATCCGCTATTTTCCTCGTGACTTAATTTTCTCCTTTCATGATTTCTCTGAAAAATGTTTTTTGTCACATCAGATGACGAACGCATACGTTCTTTGCTCTTTTGGTTTTCTTTCTTTCTTTTTCTTTCTTTCTTTTTCTTTTCTTTCTTTCTTTCTTTCTTTCTTTCTTTTAGTGTGTGTTTGTGAGTGTGAAAGTTACAGAGAGACACACACATAGAGAGTTGGAGAGAGAGAGAGAGAGAGAGAGAGAGAGAGAGAGAGAGAGAGAGAGAGAGAGAGAGAGAGAGAGAGAGAGAGAGAGAGCGAGAGAGAGAGAGAGACAGAGAGAGGCAGTAGACTGTAAAGAGACTTCAGTTTCCCACTTCCTCTCTTCTGTTCAAGGGCAGAACCTTGCCAACTGATAAAGATCTCGACTGATGTGCGGTCGATTTGAGACTGATCTACATCGGTGGACCGATTGGGCTATTGCTCGTTCCAGCCAGTGCATCACGACTGGTATATCAAAGGCCATGGTATGTGCTATTCTGTCTGTGGGATGGTGAATATAAAAGATCCCATTGTTATTAATGGAAAAAATGTAGCGGGTTTCCTCTCTAAGACTATATGTCAAAATTACCAAATGTTTGACATCCAATAGCCGATAATTAATAAATCAATGTACTCTAGTAGTGTCATTAAACAAAAGAAAACAAACTGTTGTTCCCAAGCTATAAGGAGACTGTCATATACATCCCGTTGTCTCCGCCCACACGTCCCACTTCCACGTGTATAGAACCTGGTGCCAATATTTTCCAATGTCAATGTCTTATAGACAAGAAGATGTTGTTTCCTTATTGTTGTCAGTTTCTTATTGGTATTAATTTCCGCTATCAGTTATTTCATCCAGAAGTTTTGTCCGTTTTTCTTTCTGTGTCCGTTAATTCCCTCCTTTCATGATGCACATCAAAGGCTTTCACATGCGGAGATGATAAGCGTATATTTAATGAAAGCTGCTATTCACCTTTTAAATATTTGTTTTCCCCAGTCTTCAACAACATGTTTTATTCGCTCTTTGTAGAAATGTCCGGCCTCGATGGCGCAGTGGTTAAGCCATCGGACTACATGTTAGTAGGTACAGGGTTCGCAGCCCGGTATCGGCTCCAACCCATAGCGAGTTTTTAAGAGCTCAATGGTAAGGCCACTACACCCTCTTCTCTCTCACTAACCACTAACAAACTAACAACTAACCCACTGTCCTTGACAGACAGCCCAGATAGCTCAGGTGTGTGCCCAGGACAGCGTGCTTGAACCTTAATTGGATATAAGCACGAAAATACGTTGAAATGAATGTAGAATTTAATGTTTATTATCAATATAGGACAAAGTCGCAATTACAATTTTTATAAACTCGCTTGTAGGATATTAAGGTAATCAAATTAAATGCACATATTGTGTGTGTGTGTGTGTGTGTGTGTGTGTGTGTGTGTGTGTGTGTGTGTGTGTGTGTGCATGTGTGTACGTGTGCGCGTGCGAGCGTGTGCGACAAATAATTTTTATTGCTCATGTCTTTTGCAGGAAACGTTTTTCCACTTCACACACGTTGGAGATGTATTACATAAGTGGCCGTTGAATACCATTTATCTTACAACGAGATTTTTTAAAACGTATCTTTTCGAGTTGGATACAATTTAAAACAACGAGTTGTAAAATAAATGGTATCAATCAGACTTGCACTGGCACAGCAGTTAACTTAAAGGCGCATACCCTAGTTTCAGCCTGCGAAAATGGACACTAAGTTTGGTTAGTCTAAAAACTTACAGCACATTTATATACAAAAAAAAGTATTATTATTTAACGACGCCACTAGAGCACATTGATTTTTTATCTTATCATCGGCTATTGGACGTCAAACATATGGTCATTCTGACACTGGTTTTTTAAAGAGGAAACCCGCTGTCGCCACATAGGCTACTCTTTTACGACAGGCAACAAGGGATCTTTTATTTGCACTTCCCACAGGCAGGATAGCACAGACCATGGCCTTTGTTGAACCAGTTATGGATCACTGGTCGGTGCAAGTGGTTTACACCTACCTATTGAGCCTTGCGGAGCACTCACTCACGGTTAGGAGTCGGTATCTGGATTAAAAATCCCATGCCTTGACTGAGATCCGAACCCAGTACCTACCAGCCTGTAGACTGATGGCCTAACCACGATGCCACCGAGGCCGGTATTCCATATACAGGTACAACACGACGATATTGATCTACAACGGCTGTCAACGGGTCACCTACTACAATGGTATGTAAAACTGACAATATTCCGCATATGTTTGAGATCGATTTAAGGACATCTTCATCAGCTGCTTCACGATGAAGCCAGATGATTCACTACAATTGACACTACCGATACTGACTGATATACATGCATAAGCTAACGGGGCAAGCGCAAGGGTTGTTAATATACTGAACACAGAAAGAACCTCATGTCGTAAAACTTAGGACACCCCTCTCCCGGTTAGATCCGTTACTGGGTTAGTTTGTAGTTCGTAATTGGAAGAGGTTTGTTTGATTTAATAGCTCATTTGTGTTCTATATATCAACCTACAATTCTCCTGAATTTCGAAATCCTTTACAATAATAAAAAATAATAATAAAGAAAGGAAGGAAGGAAGGAAGGAAATGTTTTATTTAACGACACGCTCAACACATTTTATTTACGGTTACATGGCGTCATACATATGGTTAAGGACCACACAGATATTGAGAGAGGAAACCCACTGTCGCCACTTCATGGGCTACTCTTTTCGATTAACAGCAAGAGATCTTTTATATGCACCATCCCACAGACAGGATAGTACATACCACGGCCCCAAAAAATAAATTAATAATAATAATAATAATTAAAAAGTCAAAGCTAAAGTCCCGGATCCAAACTCTGGCTGTTCAGAGACCGGACCCTGGACAGATATGCTTCAAACCTTAGTGGTATAGGAGCATGTTAAAATATATCGCACTCGCACTCAAAGCTGAAAATTATATTCGTGAATCTTTTGATGTCCAGTTTATGTTTATCAGGGGTCGAAAATCTGGCGTTCCGCACGGGTTTTGCAGGCCAACATCCCCAAAGGGCCCGGAGATTGTGTTGCCTGTTTTTCTGACGGACAGGCTATTATTTTGTATTTATATTTACACATAAGTTTTGTTAGATATGTTTAGTCAGGCAGGTTTTATTCGAGCCTAGGGCGGGACGTACCCCAGTGGTAAAGCGGTCGGTCTAGGGTCGATTCCCGTTGGTGCATATAAAAGATCCCTTGCTACAAATGGAAACAAATGTAGCGGTTTCCTCTCTAAAACTAAATGTCAAAATAACCAAATGTTTGACATCCAATGATTAATACCCCTGTATATCAATGTGCTATAGGTAGTACTAAACCAAATAACTTCCGGCTGAGTCATAGTTCGAGGTGCACCACAAGTCCTGTGATTTGTGATAAATGTGAGTGTGTTGGTTGTAAAACAAATAGCTTCATCTGGGCAAAATATTTATACAATTTTATTTCATCTGGTACCACTGTGTCAAGTAGCCTTGTGCTTGAAACATGTTTGGGATACCTGTTTAAAAAGTACTCAGATTTTTGTGCGGAACTAAGGTAGTCATACCCGTTATCTCTGAAATGAGTAGCTTGACCCCCATTTTTTTCTGATTGACTTTAAGGGTGAGGGGTGGTGTTTATGTCGATTAATACGCTGCAGGTAGGAGTTTTAGCCACACATGTTACTATTGTCGTCTATGAGATTTGATTTGGTAGTATAGACCCTTTATAATAGTTGTGTCATTGAACAAAACAAACTATAACTTTGATTCAAGCCGGTTTGATAAATGTGTCATAATTTCTTTTACACCTTTTTGTTTATCACACTGCCCTCCTTTCCTTTCTTTCCTTTGAATTCTATCTCATTTCTTCCCGATCTGGCAACTCCTCCTATCTTTCAACTTCTTTCGCTGTCCAGCTCAACACTCTAGTCCTTGTCTCTCCAACCGCGACAGGTGCTTGTCTCTTGTGGCTATCTGTGCCACGCACCTGCCATTCCTCATCAGCTTTTAGCTGTGGGCTTAGTCTGACCTCTTTGGGGAGTGTTCAGTAATTACTTCTGGCATTGTTATGATGCAATTGTAATTACCTACTATGCACCCCTACTACCGGCGGTCGTTGGTTAGTACCGTGGGTCAGACCAGCTTTATTAGCAGCAGAGGACGAGGATGCCAGGTGGGTGCAGGGAAATACAGACACTTGGTTTTTCAGGATATGTAACAAACAAACAAACAAATACTCGTGCCCGTTAAAAAAACAAAACACATTTATATTGCATACCCTTCTAAACAAAATGTATCCGTCTCGCTCATGCTCATTGGATGTGTTTCTAAATATAGCTCATAGGAGCATACATTCTTTAAAGGGACATGCCCTAGTTTCAGCCCATGAAAACGCACACTAAGTTTAGTTAATCTACAAACCTGTAAGACATATGGATAAAGTTACAACTGAGTAAAACATGAGACTGTGACTTTGAAATGGTGAAATACCTCTAAAAATATACTAAAACTCGACCAAGTAAAGTATGAGTTCAGTCAAAACTATGCCTTAGTGTTTAAAAACTAGTGTATGTCCCTTTAATGCCATCTAACAAATAACGTTTTAAAGTACCCCCCCCCCCCCCCCCCCCCCCCCCCCCCCAAGCAAAAGCACCACATCATACTGCTGTTATATATGTGGCAGCATACCACATGCACAGATTGAAATACTACAGATGTCAGCCTACTTGTAGTTATCAAATAAAGGTTTCAATAGGCATTACTGTAAAAACGTCTCTGGTTTAAAGACCCATTTCTTAAACTGGACTAGGTTAAGCCAAGGCACGAAGTAGCGATACGGGCAATGAGTGTGTGATAAGAAAAAAAGAAGAAAAAAAAAGAGTTTGTTTTGTTTAACGACACCACTAGAGCACATTGATTTATTAATCATCGGCTATTGCATGTCAAACATTTGGTAATTTTGACAAATAGTCTTAAAAAGGAAACACGCTACATGTTTCCATTGTAGCAAGGGATCTTTTATATGCACCATCTCACAGTCAGGATAACACATACCACGGCCGTTGATATTCCAGTCGTGGTGCACTGGCTGGAACTAGAAAAAACCCAAATGGGCCCACCGATGGGGATCGGTCCCAAACTGACCGCGCATCAGGCGGACGCTTTATCACTGGGTAATTGTGTAATATGATGCATTCGGGTTGCTTATGTAGTGACTTCAAGTTTCAAAACGAATTATTTTCTTTCAAAAATACATTTTACAGGGAATCATCGTAGAAACTTCGACAGTGTATATACTACCCCTACATAATTTCCTGAAAACACGCCTGCAATGACCGATGCTAAATAAACCAATGTGCTCTAGTAGTGTCATTAAACAGAACACACTTTTAAACAGTCTGAAGCTTTTTTTCTCTAGATATTGCCGCTTTAATTAATTATTCAGACACTAATTAGTGAACCTCTGTCCCTTGCAGGCCGGCGGCAGTCCAAGCAGTCGAGTTACGTGCCCAGGGCAGCATACTTGATCCTCTGCTAGGATATAATCGAAAAAACAGTTATATCATCAAGCTATCGCTGAGAGGGCTAATTAACCGATACCGTAGATTCGTCTAGCGCTTCTGACAGAAAGGGGGAAATGTCAAAAAAAAAGAGTAATTGCATTACCGATTGTACTGTCTCAGACTTGGTTAAGAAGAAATGGACAGACAGTCGGTTCCTACCTGGTATCCATTTAACTAATTAAACGTGTCTTGTGTCACGCGTACAGTGCCATATAACGCTTGTTTTTCTTTATATTTATTGTGATTAAAACAAAATAATAATAATAAGAGAAAACAACAAAAAGTTAAAGTTTGCTTTGTTTAATGACATCACTAGAGCACATTGATTTATTAATCATTGGCTATTGGATGTAAAGAAACAACAAAAAAGAAAGAAAGAAGAGCAAAAAAAAAAAAGAAAAAAAAAAGAAAGAAAACTCACAAAGATTGGAAAACGCAAAAACAATAACAAAAACAAAACACACAAACAAACAAATAGGCCTAAAGACAAAAAAATAAAAATAAAAAATAATAATAGCTCCCCCCCCCAAAAAAAAAAAAAAAATAATAATAATAATAATAATAATAAAAAACCCAAAATAAAAACTTCAATAATAAATAAATAAATAAACAAATATAATAATTGAAAATTGACATATTTTTCTAATTTTGCATTTATTCGTGATAAATAGCTACAAATTAATCGACCCAACCCGTAATCTTAAAGAATCCTATTATCAGTATTAAAACTACAGAGTGTTGCCGCTCGGCTGAAACGTTCACTTTCAAAAGAATCCGGGGCGGGACGTAGCCCGGTGGTAAAGCGCACGCCTGATGCGCGGTCGGTCCAGGATCGATCCCCGTCGGTGGGCCAATTGGGCTATTTCTCGTTTCAGTCATTGCATCACGAATGGTATATCAAAGCCCGCGGTGTGTGCTATCCTGTCTATGGGATGGTGCATATAAAAGATCCCTTGCTACTAATGTAAAAATGTACCGTTTTCCTCTCTGTGACTGTGTCAAAATGACCATAGCCGATGATTAATAAATCCATGTGCTCTAGTGGTGTCGTAAAACAAAGCTTTTTTTTCGAAAGAATCCTTGAAAAAAACAGAACGTAAAGAGAGAGAGAGAACTCTTCGTCACGTACCCATTGATAAAGCAATCTGTGCGTGACTCATGAGATACGATTACAGACTTCACTCGATGAGATATAAATCATATTTGACCCAAAACAACATGAAATATCCTCAATATCCTATCTGTGCGATGATGCATATAAAAGATTCCTTGCTACTAATGGAAAAAATTTAGCGGGTTTCTTCTCTTGGACTATGTCAAAATCACCAAATGTTTGACAGCAACGTGCTCTAGAGGTTAAACAAAACAAACTAACTTGTTTAATGTATGTCTTGCATGTCATTTCTAGCAAACTCATACGATCAAACAGTTATAGACCTAAACAGGAAGAAACCGTGTATATGACATTACTACGCACCGAGACTACCCCCACCCCACCCCCACCCCCCACCCCATTACATAGCCAGTGATGTAGACATCTCACAAGACAGAAATCAGAAAATCCTGATAAATGTTTTGTCTGTTATACGGTTTCACGACAGGCGTGCTATTCCATCATGACAAGGCACCTGGTCAGACGTCGGCGGTCACATGGTTGCACTGCATGAATCCGGCTTTCCATTTTATATATCACCCACCGTACTCCCCAGATCTAGCTCCGTCTGACTAACACCTGTTTCCCCAACTCTCAGAAAACAAGTTAGCTGGTAGGTAATACGCAACTGATAACAATGTCACTTCCGCTCTGGAGCAGGTTTTTTTTATTCTTCCTTAACCTGCAGGAAGAATCTATTTTCTTCCGAGGGATTCAGACACTTGTACTGCAACACCGTCGGAAGAAGTGTGAGGACCTCCAAGGTGCCTACTTTGCTGCAAAGTGGCAGATATGTATGTCCGCAGGTGTGTGGCACGGATAACCACAAGAATTAGTTCGAGAGACAAGAACTGGATGTGGAGGTGGATAGCGAAAAACAGCTGAAAGATAGGGTTTGCTAGCTCGGGAAGATATGAGATGTCATTCGAAAGAGAGAAAGAAAAGGGGGAAGTGGGATTACAAAAAAAGTCCGTACTAAACAAAAAGAAAGAAATGTTTTATTTAACGACGCACTCAACACATTTTATTTACGGTTATATGGCGTCAGACATATGCTTCCCACAGGCAGGATAGCACAAACCATGGCCTTTGTTGAACCAGTTATGGATCACTGGTCGGTGCAAGTGGTATCCCATGCCTCGACTGGGATCCGAACCCAGTACCTACCAGCCTGTTGACCGATGGCCTAACCTCGACGCCACCGAGGCCGGTAAAAGTCTATACTAGGTACTCCGATAACCTGTAGACCAGCACTCGTGCCCACTGTGTAAGACCGACAACTGATATTGGTGCTGTAGTAACGACAAATCTTGCTAGCACAAGTAAAAAACATAATTATTAAAGTTTTGTCTTTTATTAATGACTTACTATTCATGAAATTTGTACAAGTTCATGTAACTTTAACATTGCAGAACACATTACATATAATAACGCATGTCCTTCATTAAACATTTAAATTACGACTGTGCGGCAAATTATTTTTACAATTTCAAACGACTGTACGGCGATTATTTTTACAATTTCAAACGACTGTACGGCGATTATTTTTACAATTTCAAACGACTGTACGGCGAATTATTTTTACAATTTCAAACGACATACCCTAGTTTCAACCCGTGAAAATCAACACTAAGTTTAGTTAATCTACAAACCTGAAACACATTTGGATAAAGTTACAATTGAGTGAAACATGAGCCTGTGACTTTGAAATGGTGAAATACACTCTGAAAACGGACTAAAACTCGACTCCATAGCTGTTACTTCTCAGACGCACGTGCGTTTTTAAAAATATGAGAAATGCATTTTGTAATATTAAAAACACCAGGATGACTACGGAAATTGGTAATCTAAACCAAGAAATCTAAGTAAAGTATGATTTCAGTTATCAAAAACGGCTCTAATAGTCAAATATATACCTTAGTGTTTAAAAACTAGGGTATGTCCCTTAACATTTATCACGCAGAATTAACTGTTGTCGTATATGTTTGCTAAATGTTTTAAATATGGTTTATAATTGATAGTTACTATCAGTTACGAGCGGGACGTAGCCCGGTGGTAAAGCGCTCTCTTTATGCCGGTCGGTGTGGGATCGATCCCCATCGGTGGGCCCATTGTGTTATTTTTCGTTCCAGCCAGTGCACCACGACTGGTATATCAAAGGCTGTGATATGTCCTATCCCTTCTTTGCGATGGTGCATATAAAATATCCCATGCTGCTAATGGGAAAATGTAGCTGGTTTCCTCTCTAAGACTATATGTCAAAATTACCAAATGTTTGACATCCAATAGCCAATGATTAATAAATCAATGTGCTCTAGTGGTGTCGTTAAACAAAACAAACTTTATTATCAGTTATAACTTTAAGCTATGTGTTCAAACAATTTTATCACCATAGTGGTGACAAGACATGTCGCAAGAACACAGATATATCAGTACCTACATCCGTTGTCGGTCCTGTACAGTGATACTTGATCAGCGGCTGCTAAGAGCCTAACGTATGCCATACGGTGTGGTACCGAGGAAAATAAATAAGAAGAAAAAGAAAATTCTATCAGTAATGAACAGCCCATAATTTATCCAATGATTTATCACGATTCACTGGTGTATCAACGGTAATTGAATGTACTACTGTGTCTCTGGCAGAGCAAATAAAACATCCTTTTGTGGTAGTCGGAAGCGCAGTTTATGTGGTGGTAGCAGTTTATCTGGCCCAAATTCAGCCAGCCGTATTTCGCTAACGTTTACGTTTGCTAACTGTTTAGACTGGTTCCCAAAATGATCATTCGATTCAACGTGAAGGGCAAACACCAGCTTAGCAGACGTTTTTTTCTGGTTGGTCTGGCTGAACGCAGACCGTGTCTAATTCTCTAGACCTCGGTTCGCATTTTACATTCTGTACCACTGAATAAATTATGTATTATGGTGGGAGATGGGGGGAGAGGCGGGGGGTGGTCGTTAAATATATTACATTCCTTTTATAAACAAGTCTGACAGAGAATCGAATGAATTAATATCTAGCGTCACCCCAGCACCAACAAGACATCGACGTGTTGGAAAGATGAATACCCGGTGTAACAATCCATACCGGCAGTTTAACAAATACAAAACACTAAATTCTTTAATTAGTAAAAATAATAAGAAAAACAACAACAAAGAAACAAAAAACAACAAAATAAAACAAACAAACAACAACAACAACAAAAACCCACAACCCCCCCACACACACACACATACATACCACCACCACCACCACCAAATAAAAAATATACCCCCCCCCCCCCCCCCCCCAAAAAAAAGAAGAAAAAACCCCAAAAAAACTAAACAAAACAACGATTATTCCTGCTAACTGATGACAGCAATCTCGGCTGAGTTCAGTGAGACTGGTTAATGCGTTTCACGGTAAATCAAATGGCCACGTCGGGAACCAATCAAATAGTTCGCGAACGTTAGCGAAACGTTTGCTGGCTGAATTTGGGACTAGTGTCTTTCTCCGCCCACTCTAGCTTGCCCGGAAGTGACATCACGACCGGTGTGGCTACTGTTGTATTTTCCCTTCTGATCACCCCGACTTCGCCGAGTCATTGTTTTTACGACAAAAACACGGATTAAACTAGTTTGTAGTGTGGAGGAAGGATAGGGTAATTAAAAAACAAACAAAAAAACCCAAAACAAAAACAAACAAACTATGTCTTTTCTTTCCCAAACGCCAGGCAGTGATTGAAGAGCGTTTTTATTTACTTGCGGCGGGATCTAGCTCAGTCGGTTGAGCGCTTGCCTGAGGTGCTTTCCTTTGCAGCATCAAACCACCTCGGTGGATCCACTCAATTGATTGTTTTTATTTGTTTGGTTTTGTTGGGGGTTTTTGTTTTGTTTTTCGTCTCGTTCCAATCAGTACACAACAACTGGTCAAAAGCCGTGGTATGTGCTTTCCTGTCTGTGGGGAAAATGCATATAAAAAGATTCCTTGCTGCTAATAGAAACATGTAGCGGGTTACCAAATGTTTGCCATCCAATAGCCGATGATTAATTAATCAACGTGCTCTGGTGGTATCGTTAAACAAAACAAACTTTAACTTTTCCAAAAGACCAGACATTAATCGAAGAGCATTTTTATTTATTTATTTAGTAAGTTTTGTAAGCGAAGACTACCAGGCAATGTCCGCAACTACCATTATTTAAAACACCAAACTGTCACTGATTAAAATGTCCTCATATTTGTTGCGAGGACGGGGTGGGGTAGGGGGGGGGGGGGCAGTGATGATGGAGGTGGTGTTAACCAAGCATTCCTTTTTTTTTCAGACAACCCCAGACGATATTGCAGAGCATACCTTTCTTGAACATAAAGACTACCGCCTTCCCTATTCTCTATTGATCGAGCGAGTCACACACGTTTGCATTACATTTTACCAAACCCGCTCGGAGAAATGCGTTTGTCATCCTATCCCCTAGGCCATCACAACCATGGGTGCGTTTTCTAAGCGTTCCCTGTGCAATAACTAAAATCGACGTGTTGTTCACGGAGCTGAAGAATGATCCGAGGTCCGCCAAACAGTACGGCTTCATTAGATTAATTGTTTGAAGTAGCTGACATATGACGCGTGAGGCGAATCATGATCACAGCGACGCGGGTTTTGAAAATATCGCAGATCATTGACATGCGGAATGGGATGTTATTCGGCTGAATAACTTTCAGGAGTATTTCAAAGACGTTAAGTACTCGCATCAATCCTGCTCTCTAACTTTGGTTGCTTTTTTTGCGTTAAATAGTGTGGGAATTTGCTTTGATTTGGAGAGTGTGTGCAGAAAAGAAACCAGGTTCAGATATTCTTGCAAGAAACCTCACAGAAAACACTTAACGCGGTGTCTCTGTTTGATCCTCAGATGACCAAATGACGTGTGAGTCACTCTTGTTTTTCTTTTAATTGAACAACCTAAAGTGATATTCTTGTCCGAAGTAAACAGGATATTTGTTGGTGCCTTCATTCTAGTACATAACATCTGTTAATATCGACTGTAGAAAACTCTGGAACTTACCAGGATTTGAAAATAGATAATGTTCACTTTTAAAACAGCTTGGCTGTGTATAAGCACTTACGGACAACTACTTTGTGTGATTATTATAGCTGCTAGACAGCAAACCGTAGATAATGATGGTCATCTCATAAAACGCTGATATTGATACGACATCTAGTAGACTTTGGATGTTTGGGTTTTTTTGGGGGGGTTTTGTTTTCTTTTACATATAACAGAATCCGAATATAAGTAGTCACGGCTTTTTGACATTGAATGCGATTTGCTTATCATTTACTGATTAATTTATAACTGAATTCCAATAATAGTTTCCGTGTTCGACCTCACATCTTATTTAACCATTCGAAAAAAAAGAAGTTAAATTGTAGAAGTTGGTTAGTCACAAATGTTTGTCCACTGAATGCAATTGCATAGACGCCACGGCTTGTCTCCTATAAGGATTAGCATAGACGCCACGGCTTGTCTCCTATAAGGATTAGCATAGACGCCACCGTTTATCTATTTGAAGGATTTGTATAGCTACCAAAGTCCTTTTCTTTACAGAGACTTGCATAATCATCACTACGTGTCCACTCGAAGGACTTGTATAGTCGCCAAAGCTTTTTCATTAGAGATACTTGTATAATCACCATTGCTTATACACTGCAAGGATTTGTATAGTCACCAGTTCTTGTCCACTAAAAACGTTTGGGGAGCACAACTGCTTGTCCCTTAGAAGAAATGAGATAATCAATTCTGTCCGCTAGAAAGATTCGTATACTCATTGTTGTTTGACCTAGAAAATATTAATATTTTCGTCCAGGCCTAGCATCAATAAGATTTGAATAGGACTTGAAATACATAATTAAGTAATAGAAGAAATATACAGGTTATAATAGAACAGCTTATACGGTTTCGTAATCCTCGAGTCTGTTAGACATTATAACGGGCGAGTAGAGTTTCGTGATATTTTCTTAGGATACCCAAATATATTGATTTGTCATCAGTGGTATTTTTCGGGAATGGGAAAAACACCGATATTTTCGGCTTTTGTCGAAGCTACAGATAATGCAGTGTTACTTGAGAGTTGCTCCTAATTGTATTAGCAACTAGATCGGTGTACGCAGTTTGAAAGAAGCAAAAATAGACATTAGTGATTTCTGAACGGATTATTTGGCAACTACGGAAACCGTGCACTGCTTCGTACAGCTGGTGCAGAACCTGTATGGATTTTTACAGGATGATTGTCTTTCTGTGTGCATAGGGGTATCTACAGTGCTTTTACCATACATTAATTGTGATTACTTTTCATTTACGTGACTGATAATTTGCATGCACTGGGATTAGCTGCAGATTGCTGGTAAATAGCTGTATATACAGTATCATATCATTGGTAATTTCGTTTGTGTATAGAATCAGTACATCTGGTAGCTTCGTATTTGTACAGTGCATGTGATATCATACGTTTAACATCACTGAAATCTTCTTGTTTTTATAATATAATGTGATACATTTTTATTCACTGGAAATTTCGTGTATTCATAATATATATATATATATATATATATATATATATATATATATATATATATATATATATATATATATATCATTGGTAACACCCGTTTTTTAATAAAACTGAATTAAAATTTGTCGTATGTTTGCAGCATATCATAGGTAATTTCATAATTTATTATGCTGTATCACTGCATATTTCACGAATTTACAATATATCACTGATATTTTCGTATATTTACAATACATTCTGATTATCTTGGGAATTTACGATATAATACTGGCATTTGTGCGTGTTTACAACATACAACTGGTTGTGTTGCGCATTTACAATATATCAGAGACGATCCGTGCGTTTGCAACAAATCACTGGCTATCTACTTTCAATTAACTATAGCGCTGGCAATTTGATGTCAAGATTAATATATTTACAGAAAGATACTAACAGTCAACCAATGTCTGCACTAAGCAGCTTCTGCTCACGGGATAGGATATCACACTGAATTTAAATAAAAATAAATAAGCGAAGGTGGTGCTAGCTTTTCTGAGCAAACCGTGGTGTCTTCGTATGTTCACGCTTAGTGCGTGATATCATCACGCCTGACACCTTTGTTAAATGTTAACGACACATTACGTTCACGTGAAATGGTCCGACCTCTTCGGAATGAAGTGGCACGAATAATGCACACCGGCTGTGATAAATGACCATACTGGAGCATGAAGAATCATTTCTGAAAGTGTCCCTAAGAGGGGACCTCTTAAACGTGTGTCAGAAAAGTGGTCTAGTTTCCACAAAGACAACTTTCGTCTGACTGCGCTCGAAAGTCACAGCTGCTGGATATAACGTGACTGCACAGGACAAACGTAAACACCACTCCTCGATAAACAATTGAACCATTCACAAACACGGTCTCAAAAGCTCGGGTTATCAACGGTTTATTTCCGCTGTCTTTAACTCAGATTGAACTCAGACACAACTACGGCATAATCGTGTATCGCGAGAAGCTACAGACTTTTTGTTTTTTCCAGCATCACAAAGGACCAATACTGGCTACTGAACATAAGACAAACTCAAGATTACTGATCGTTATACAAGATCCAGACTGCATATTCCGAGTTTCTGATTTAGACATTAATGCAGTTTGCTACAGAACAGAAGAATGCAGGTGCCACCAAGACTACGTAGGTCCAAAAGGACTCAATATTGTCTACTAGGCATGCTGTAAAGGACGTTGCTATTGTTGTTAAAGGTCAAAAGCCATTGCTTTAAAACGCAACGATACAAGTGTCATCAGAAACGTTGACCATTATTTGCATCTAGGAAGATCTAGACTTCTTTTTGGACCTCATTTTAAGGTCAAGGCTGCTTATTGTCATTCAGTATCTAACTATTCTACTAGACGATTTACACAGTTCAAGAGTGTCTACTTTTAAAGGCAATGTTTCACTGACGACATTGGTTGTATTTCGCAGTACAAAAGATCAAAACGTCCTGCACAAACTGACTGAAAGGTCCACGTCACTTGCATACATGTTTTCCAGGTGGAAGATGTTTTCTCCCCTTTCCAGTGTTGCGTGCCTTTCAGGAATATGGTAAGTAAGCATGTGTGATTAATGTTAATGGATGTTATGGTGTCATATTAATTTAAATGCTGATATAAGATTATTGCATGCGTGCATATTACCACAATAAATCAAATGATATTGCATGGTTCAAATATATGTTTACGATTATGCGATATCATATTGATTTGCATGGTGATATAAGATTATTTCATGAGTGCATACGACCACAATCAATCAATGGATAATACATGGTTCAAATGGCTGTTCAGGATACTGTGATGTCATATTGATTTACATGATGGTATACAACCAAAATCAATCAAATGATATTGCATGGTTCAAATATATGTTTACGATTATGTGATATCATATTGATTTCCATGGTGTTATAAGATTATTTCATGAGTGCATACGACCACAATCAATCAATGGATATTACATGGTTCAAATGTATGTTCAAGATACTGTGATGTCATATGATTTACATGATGGTATACTACCAAAATTAATCAAAGGATATTGCATGGTTCAAATATATGTTTTGGATTCTCTGATGTCATATTGATTTAAATGATGACATAAGATTATTTCATGCGTGCATAATTATCACAATCAGTCAAAGGATATTACATGGTTTAAATATGTGTTTATGATACTGTGATGTCATAATGAGTTACATAATATATAAGACTATTTCATGCGATAATGTATGGTTCAAATATGTGTTATATAATCCTGTGATGTTATATATATGCTAGTATATGATTGTTTCATGCGTGCATACGACCACAGTCAATCATAGGACGACTCAAATATATGTCACGAGATGTTGTTGTGTCATATTGATTTAAATGATGGTGTAAGTTTATTTCATGACTGCATACAGGTAGTTCTATGAAATAACCACTATCCAACATATGATATTTCATAGCAACAACATTGTGTTATAGGATGTTGTGGTGTTACATTGATTTAAATGATGATATAAGATTATTTGTATATGAAACTACCAAATTCGATCAATGAATATTACATGGCGGAAACAGATAGTGGATTTAGTTTTTTGTTAGTTGATAATGCAATGGATTTTCACATAAGGAATCCTGGTTTCAATTCCGGCAGACGCACACATCTAAGCAAGCGCGCTCCCCCGCCATATATATATATATATATATATATATATATATATATATATATATACGCACGCACACGCACACGCACACACAGACAAACAAGAAAACAGAACAACAAAAAGTACGTGGAGGGGAGAGAGAGAGAGAGAGAGAGAGAGAGAGAGAGAGAGAGGAGAGAGAGAGAGAGAGAGAGAGAGAGAGAGAGAGAGAGAGAATGTTCTTCATATTATATTATGATGTAATGTTTATAATTATACATACTTTATAATGAGAAATAAATGAGCTTTTTTTTAATAATATTTTCTGAAGTTTCATCTTCTTGGCCTTCTTTCTGATTCATCTATCATTTGTTAACTTCGTGTGTTATCCAACACCACATCCTTGTCATTGTCTTTCCAGCTGCGGTATATGCTGATACTTTTATGCTCTTATGAGTTTTGATAAAGTAGCTTTTAATGCCTTCTTTTTATATTGGTAACACAATTAGTGTTCAGTTCCTGTGAGCAGTATACCAAGTAGCGTATCACCGGGTCAAAGTTCGAAGTGCATTTAACTTTAAATAGCGTGTTAAATAAGGTCACGTCTGCCGTGAGTGAGATAGTGCGACAGGATTTGGTTTTATTTAGTTTTCATTGGAGATGTGATTTGATTTCAAATAGTACCAGTGTGCCAACTACTGTTGTGTTGGAAATATACGTGAGCTCCTAATAAACATATTACGACAATACTTTGTGGGAACTAGATGTCTAAAGGTAGTACTAAACCAAATAACTTCCGGCTGGGTCAAAGTGCGAGGTGCACCGAACTTTTGATAGAGAAGTGAACACCACAAGTCCTGTGATTGGTTATAAATGTGAGTGTGTTGGTTGTAAAAAATAATAGTTTCATCTGGGTAAAAAGAAATTGCAATTTTATTTCATCTAGTACCAATGTGTCAAGTAGCCTTGTGCTTGAAACATGTATGGGGTACCTGTAAAAAAAAGTACTCGAATTTTGTGCGAAACTAGGGTAGTCATAGACGCTACCCGTTATCTCAGAAACGAGCAGCTTGACCCCCATTTTTTTCTGATTCACTTTAAGTGTAAGGGGTGGTAGTATTTATATCCGTGGCGTTTATGTCGGTTGATACATGTACGTTGCAGGTAGGAGTTTTAGCCACATATGTTACTATTGTCGTCTATGGGATTTGATTTGGTAGTATACACCCTATAGCACCTCCCGTTTTATCTGGAACTAGCATCACACCACATCTATTTTATTAATTAATGGTGAGACATGGTCGTATTTGTATCTGTCTTGAATGTGTTGACTGAAACGTTGCAAGTAGCAGGATTATAATTATGTTACTATGACATTTATCATGTTTTTACTATGACATTTATCTTTGTGTTACTGTGACCTTTATTGTTATATCACTGTGACATTTATCATGTTGTTACTATGACATTTATCTTTATGTCACTACGACATGTATCATTATGTTACTATGACATTTATCATGTTGTTACTATGACATTTATCATTATGTTACTATGACATTTAGTTTGGTGGTATATACCCGTCATACTACTGATGAATGTATTTGGTCGACTTGCCAAATTATTGAGAATCAGATTACAATGATAAAAAAACGGAGAGACAGTGTGTGAGAGAGAGAGAGAGAGAGAGAGAGAGAGAGAGAGAGAGAGAGAGAGAGAGAGAGAGAGAGAGAGAGAGAGAGAGAGAGAGAGAGACAGACAGACAGACACACAGAGAGAGAGACAGGCAGAGACAGACAGACAGACAGAGAGAGAGAGAGAGACAGAGAGACAGACAGACAGAGACAGAGACAGACCGACAGAGAGAGACAGAGAGACAGACAGAGACAGAGAGACGGAGACGGAGAAAGGTATAGAGACACAGAGAGAGAAACACACACGAACAACTCAAAGAAATAAACAAATGGAAATGAAAACATAACAGCAACACAATTTAATAGTAGTATTTAGACTAAATGGTAGGTAACTGTTTTCCAAACACAATTTTACAACACAAAAAAAAAAACCTTTCATCGAAGTTAATTCGGTTAGTAGCAGCATCGGATAATTTATATGCTGTTACTCACAGACAGAACTATGCCTGCCACGTTTCTGACACATCAGTCGTGGAGCATTGCTCGAAACGGAAGAACTGGGTGTCTTAATGAGGAGGTTTAAGGCAGCTGGAACCGCCGTGACAGATGCGACACCGCTGGTCTTATTCCCAACGGTACCATTCGTTAAAGGTTAACTTTATAACACAGTCAAGTTAAAGACAGACACTAACATGCTTTTGCCAAGTTGTAGTCAGATATCAGGCGGTGACATTACGTATCTTTTCATTTCTAATAAAGGCTATTTCAGGTTTACAAAAAGATATTGAAGATTTGGAGCCTAATTCACTAAACTCTCGCAACTTTGCGATCTCGCAGTGCAGTGCTAAAAGACTTGCAAAGAGGATGCTTTGTTGTCTAGCAGAGCCTGATGTATGTATTTATGTATGTATGTATGTATGTATGTATGTATGTATGTACAGAAAGAATTAGTTAATTCGTAAGCTGGCGTCTGGCGTCGATACATGAACATGGTGTCTATTTACATGTAGTTGGCGACCTGCCGATCAGACCAATTAGTGTCATACAATAATATTATTTTACGAGGAATCCAACACAATGTATTTTAATTGTTGCCTCGGATATTGCAGATAGTGTTAACGGGTATACCATGACAACTATAAAATAAAGAGAGAGGATTTGTCAACGAGTATTTTTTTAAATATGGAACATATCAACCGAGTCTATCTTAATCAGAATTTGTCGAGGCTCTGCTGAGACAAATACCGATTAACTAGACGAGGTTGATATTTTACATATTAAAAAACACGAGTAGCGAATTTGATTTATCCTATAACACTTCTAAAATAATATTTTAATTAATTTTTTTGTAAATCATAGTACTAAAGTCGCCGCCATCGATAATATGACGTCATCACATTTAGCACAAATTAGTTTTAACTAAATCTTTGAAAACGTTACGCTCAGGTATACGGGTCTTGTTGGCTTGTAAGCAAATGGCCCATCAACAGCAACACATTACCTAGAGACCTTGCAAATTTGCATCCCATTATTAACCGGGTTAATACACTAAATTATCACATTAGTTTATGACATGGATATCATGGGTAAGTTATTGGATAAATATCACTACATGGATACATGTTTAGTATTTGTCTTATAAATAAGGGTCCTCCGCCATGGACGTAATTCTATCCAGGACGGAGAAGCCGGCTTAGGTCGACACATGCACCTATGGCACGCGTGCACTACAAAAGCTTGTTCTCAATGTGCACGTTATAGCTCTATGATCTGACGTGACACGGACGTCAGATTTGGTGGGAACAGCTTCTGTTCATACGCTTTGAAGTTCTCTGGCAAAACCACACTGGCGTAGGAAGCGGAGGGGTGGGGTGTCAAGTGAGGGCATGTGTCCCCCCCCCCCCACACACACACACACTTTGTAGCAGCAGCGATGGTTTTTATATATTTAAACACACACACACACACACACACACACACACACACACATATATATATATTAATATATATATATATATATATATATATATATATATATATATATATATATATATATATATATATATATATATATATATATATATATATATATATATATATATATATATATATATTGTGTGTGTGTGTGTGTGTGTGTGTGTGTGTGTGTGTGTGTGTGTCCCACCACGTTTTGGCACTTTCCTATGCCCGTAATCCACGATCTATGCTGGAAGATCAAAGTGGCATTACCTTAACAAAGAGTTGTCTTTCATACTCATAACATATTGTTACATGTTGGAGTTAGAAATAACAATCTACAATCCACAGTGTGACTTCTGTTGTTCATTTATTTAAATATGCCAGAAATATGAAAAGAAAAGTTACACAATAAATATTAGTAGTTTCTGAGACAGGTTCTGGCGCTTACGTAGAAACACCAGTATGAATAACACGTTAGACGTATTATTGAGAATGCAAAGTATATAGTAAATTAGATTTAAACCGTACAGCTCATACTTAACAATTGTGTTATAAAGTTAACATTATAGGTTGTACTAAACCAAAGAACGTCAGGCTGGATCAAAGTTCGAGATGCACCGAACGTTTGATAGAGCAGTTAATACCACAAGTCATTACCACTGGTAATAAATGTGAGTATTGCTTGTAAAAAAAAAAAATATTAGTTTCATCTGTGCAAAACATATATGTAATTTTATTTCATCTAGTACCACTGTGTCAAGTAGCCTTGTATTTGAAATATGTATGGGGTACCTGTAAAAACAAGTACTCGTATTTTAAGCGGAACTAGGTTAGTCACAGACGCTACC
Organism: Gigantopelta aegis; assembly: GCF_016097555.1. Classification (NCBI taxonomy): domain Eukaryota; kingdom Metazoa; phylum Mollusca; class Gastropoda; order Neomphalida; family Peltospiridae; genus Gigantopelta; species Gigantopelta aegis. Next base: position 20,869,808 of record NC_054713.1, on the reverse strand, counting down.
TGTTAACTCTGAAATGAGCAGCTTGACCCTCTTTTTTTTCTTATTCATTTTAAGGGTGAGGGGTGGTAGTATTTATAACCGTGATGTACATGTATATGTCAATTAATATGCTGCAGGTACGAGTTTTAGCCACACATCTTACTATTGTCGTCTATGTGATTTGATTTGGTCTGGTCAGGTCAGGGCAGGTCATAGGGCTAAATATTCACATTCAGAATAAGCTGTTGCAGCGCACGCCTGTCATGATGGGCGCAGGTGTCGACCCATACCAGTTCCACCGTCCAGGACGGAAAACGGTTTAGGGTGGGTGGGAGGAGGGACTACCCGCGCTGGCAAATGCAAGAGAGCGCCAGTCGCCCGACCCGTGGACACTTGGTGCTATTGAATGTTGAATGTCCTGTAGGATTTAGTCCAAAATCTAAAGATTTGCGCAGTTTTCATAAGGTAACTGTGCGCATTAATTTAGAACGGTTCATCGAAGGAGAAATGGAGCTATTTGAGTAATTTTGACTTAGTTTGTCGAATTGTTGCTCATACAGGAGGAATACTCCTTTGGTGGTATACACCCTTAAATAACACCAAATAGCACGACATTTCCCTTCATTAGCGACTGGTATTTGGTTGATGACGACATTCGTCTAGCTTACTTCGTGTCATTTCCATGGATGTCATATCCTGAGTGCGGCATTTCAAATAATTATTACACCGACGTTATACAAATATTGTGCAACGTAGCTGGGAAATCAGTAAAATTATTGATTCGTATGCTCGATGTTTGACAGAATAAATGGACGGGTGATTGGACGTGCGGGCGAATAGAAGAACGCACGTACTGAAAGGACAAACAGTCTAATGAAATAACACAGGCGAATCCATGGGAGGCATCATGTGTCTGTGTGTGTGTGTGCGTGTGTGTGTGTGTGCGTGTTTGTTTGCGTGTGTGTGTGTGTGTGACAGTTAAAATTAAATTTTATTTTGTTTAGCAACACCATTAGACCGCAATGATATATTAATCATCGGTTATTGAATGTCAAAAGTTTGGTAATTTTGACATTAAGTGTAAGAGAGGAAACCCGCTACATTTTTCCGCCGACAGGGATCGATCCTTGACCGAAAGTGCATCAAGCGAGCGCTTTACCACTGGGCTACGTCACGTCCCGTGTGAGACAGAGAGAGACTATGTGTGTGTGTGTGTGTGTGTGTGTGTGTGTGTGTGTGTGTGTGTCTGTGTGTGTTTGTGTGTGTGTCTGTTTGTGTGTGTGTTCGTGTGTCTGTGTGTGTCTCCGTGTGTGTGTCTGCGTGTGTGTATGTGTGTGCGTGTGCGTGTGTGTTTCTGTGCGTGTGTGTGTGTGTGTTGTGTGTGTGTGTGGGTTGTGTGTGTGTGCGAGTGTGTGTGTGTATGTGTGTGCGTGTCTGTGTGTGTGTGTCTGTGTCTGTGTCTGTGTGTGTATGTGTGTATGTGCGTGTGTGCGTGTGTTTGTCTGTGTGCGAGTGTATGTATGTGCGTGTGTGTGTGTGTGTGTGTGTGTGTGTGTGTGTGTCTTGATCATGTCACTGTCGCCTGTATGTAAGCATATTAGTGTAACACGGGATTCTATCTTTAAACAAAAACATTCTACCGTTCCCTAGATAAATGATGTATCAACTCCCAGGATTACATCCAGCTCTGGAACAATCTAATTCAGAATAAAGATAATATTCAGCTATTGATGGAATCTCGTCGTTGAGCCAGAGGTAATTAATCCATGCTCTTTTTTTTTCTACACCAGCACGGCAACATGATATTTCATTACACCGATCTGCATGGTCCCATAATCCTTAACAAATGAGCAACGGCTTCGATCGTGCTGTGGTCAAATAATCGGATTTGCAGTTCATCAACCGCTGAACGCGAAATCCTACAAAGCAAACCTGCCCTTGTACCAAGCGAGGGCAGAACGTAGCCCAGTGGTAAAGCGCTCGCTGGATGCGCGGTCGGTTTGGGATCGATCCCCGTTAGTGGACCCATTTGGGCTTTTTCTCGTTCCAGTCAGTGCACCATGACTGGTATATCAAAGGCCGTGGTATGTGCTATCCTGTATGTGGGATGGTGCATATAAAAGATTCCTTGCTACTGATAAAACAAACATGTAGCGGGTTTCCTCTCTAAGACTATATCTCAAAATTACCAACTGTTTAACATCCAATAGCCGATGATTAATAAATTAATGTGCTCTAGTGGTGTCGTCAAACAAAACAAACATTAAACTTATGCTATAGTCAACATGATAAAAGGCAGGGTCTTAGCTAATGTAACGGGAGTGGGTTGAGGAGAAAGGGAAGTCCCCTAAAATACGAAATTGTACCCTTTTAGTTTACAGGCGCCCTTTTCGTCTTGCTGAAAAATACTTTTTCTTACACACCCGTTGGTGAGAACGTACGTGTGTTAACAATTTCAAGACATACGACTGGCTGCTTTTGGGTGATGACCAGGTCACCAGTGCCATGCATTCAATGAAAAACAACACGGTGGAAATATATTACACTGTGACGTAAAGTTAACCTGACAATCGTGTGTCTGTGACGCGTAAGTTAGCTACAAATGCAACGGCTGTAAATAACTTGTAGTAAAAAAAGATGTTAAAATTTGCTTAAAACCTGTTATTTGAGGATATATATATATATATATATATATATATATATATATATAAAAGAAAATAATACATTAGTGTCCGTTAGATGCCACTTACTTCACAACTCGTTGTTTAAAAACGTATCAAACTCGCTTTCACTCGTTAGATACATTTTAAAACAACTCGTTGTAGGATAAATGGTATCTAGCGGCCACTCGTGTATTATTCTCTATATATTATTCCGGGGGAGGGATGTAGCTCACTGGTACAGCGCTCGCCTGATGCGCGATCGATCTAGGATCGATTCTCGTCGCTGGGCCCATTGCGCTATTTCTCGTTCCAGCCAGTGCTCCACAACTGGTGTAACAAAGGCCGTGGTATGTGTTATCCTGTCTGTGGGATAGTGCATATAAAATATCCCTTGCTGCTAATCGAAAAGAGTAGCCCATGAAGTGGCGACAGCGGGATTCTTCTCTCAATATCTGTGTGGTCCTTAACCATATGTCCGACGCCATATAACTGTAAATAAAAATGTGTTGAGTGCGTCGTTAAATAAAGCATTTCCTTCCTTCCTATATATTATTCCCAGTAGCCGATCGTTATTTTTGTGCTGGGGTTTCATTAAACATTCATTCATTCATTCACTGCCTCCTCTCTGGTTAGTGGTTGATGGAACCCCTTGCTACACTATTATATTCAAATGATACAATTATAATAATACTGATAATGACGATGATGTTACTGATGATAATGATAATCAATCATAATGATGATGTCACTGATGGCTATGATTAAGATGATGGTGCCGATGATGATAATGATGATGGTAATGGTGACGCCGTTGATGCTGGTGATGATGGTTATGATGATAATGATCAAGATGATGATGTCAGTGATGGTGATGATTTAGATAATGCTCCTGCTGCTGCTGATGATGATAATAATGATGACGCCGATGATGATGACGATGATGATAATAGTGACATCGTTGATGATCCTGACGACGATTTAAATGAATATTTTTTTAAGAAAAAAAAATATTTTAAAGTTGAATAATATAACAGTTTGTGTATTTATTTAAGTTATTTACCTCTGAAAGTGCGAAAACTTTTTAGTAACTGGTGTTTTTGGAGTCTCGCGTTCTACGCATGTCGAATTCTATTGACGACAACATGCTTAGATCTAAAGCAATTAACTGAAAACGCGTAAATGCTTTGCAACCATTCAAACAAACTACGCAACATCGATGTAAGTGTTACACAAGCTCTCAGACTAGCGGGTGACAACGAACGCGGTAAACAAAAATATGTGTTCTCTCCCGGCCTCGGTGGCGTAGTGGTTAAGCCATCGGACTACAGGCTGGTAGGTACAGGTTCGCAGCCCGGTACCGGCTCCAACCCAGAGCGAGTTCTTAAGGGCTCAATGGGTAGGTGTAAGGCCACTACACCCTCTTCTCTCTCACTAACTACTAACCAACTAACAATTAACCTACTGTCCTGGACAGACAGCCCAGATAGCTGAGGTGTGTGCCCAGGACAGCGTGATTGAACCTTAATTGGATATAAGCACGAAAAAATAAGTTGAAATGAAAAATGTGTTCTCTCCTTTTCATTGTCAGTCTTTCTTTCTCTATTTACGTTTAGCCCCTTCAATGTCACCGAACCAAACTAATAGTGACACTTACCAGGTTTGCCTGCATTTGCCATGATGCATCTTACTTGTAGAATGCAATAACTTACATTTCAGGGCATTTAGTTTAAAATAAAATAAAAATTGCGGGAGAATGTACATGAACCCTTCAAGAATTGACGTTAACACAACATTAAGGGAATCAGACAAGTTCATTTAATTTTGTTTTAATACAAAGTCCTGCATAGTGACTTGAAATAAAACATTACAAAATGGATTTTGTTTTTTAATGGGGGTTTCTTTTGTTTGTGTGTGTATGTGTGGGGGGGGGGGGGGGGGGGGGGGGGGGGGGGGGGATTAAAATTATTTATTAATATGCTAGCTCAAGTACTAGCTAGCTAGCTAGCAAGACGGACATATGGACAGCTATGACGCTGTTATTACACTGGCTGCTCCTAGGTGATGACCAGGACACCAATGCATTACATCTAATACAAAAACAACACGGTGGAAATATAAATTATACTGTGACGTATAGTTAAACTGACAATCATATGTCTGTGACGCGTAAGTTAGCTACACATGCAACGGCTGTTAATATCTTTTAGCCGAATTTCTTTTTTTTTTAATTTGCTTAAAACCTGGTTTTTGAGGATATAAAAAAAATAGATTGATACATTCGTGTCCGTTACATACCACTTATTTCACAACTCCGTTGTTTAAAAACGTATTTTAATTCTCAGTCTTTCTTTCTCTATTTACGTTTAGTCCCATCAATGTCACCGAACCAAACTAATATTGACACTTACCAGGTTTGCCTGCATTTGCCATGATGCATTTTACTTGTAGAATGCAGGAACTTGCATGTCAGGACATTTAGTTTAAAACATTTTTTTGCGGGTTTTGTGTGTGTGTGATTGTGTGTGTGTGTGTGTGTGTGTGTGTGTGTGTGTTTATGACGCTCTTATTACGGCCAGAGAAAACTGTATGCCAAAACTGCGCATTCTGTGCCTACCAAACGGTAGTCAAAGATTCCTGCTCTAATATAACAGCAGTCCTAGGTTTGACGTTAAATACGTTTACATCGATCATGTTCGAGTTCGCTAATAAAAAATATTTGACATATTAATAACTAATACGCACACTACAGGAAGAAAACGGTCGCCAGCACCCATTGCAATAATGTTCCGGTTAAATATACTTTGAAACAGGGTAAACGAAAAACATATCCTTTTGGTTGTCCTGAATAAAAATGTGCTATAAATGAAATCTACAAATTTCTGAAACCAGGTCCCGTGCTTATAAAACTTAAAGTCTAGACTTTAATAAAGTCCAGACTTTAACGAAATGTTGTTTCAATGGCGTTGCCATGAAGTTAAAGTCTGGACTTTATTAAAGTCTAGACTTTAAGTTTTATAAGCACTGGGCCAGGAATGTTGGTGCTAGGAACCCATCCTACAAATTCGGACTAGACTGCAACAGATGTAAAATCTCTCAAATGCTCACATTGTCCACCATGGTAGGTGACGAAGGTAGAGTTATCTCTGACAACAAGCACTTGTCGTAAGATGTCAAATTATTGGTCTCACAAATAATCGAGTCACACACAGTGATATTAAACAGGCGCTTGCCTTAAAGCAGCAAACTCCAGAATACTGGTAAAAAAAATCAAGGCATTTGTTTTTCATTATTTGTTTATTCCTGTAGCGAGCCATTTTCCAATTAAATAGGTGTTTCTTTTTCCAGTCCACGTTTCACAAACATTGCTCCAGCTTCTGTTGTCTGTGTATGTAATAGAGATAAAATGGGCGAGACGTAGCCCAGTAGTAAAACGCACGCTTGATGCGCCGTCGGTTTGAGATCGATCCCCGTTGGTGGGCACATTGGGCTATTTCTCGTTTCATCCAGTGCACCACGACTGGTATATCAAAGGCCATGGCATGTGCTATGATGTCTGTGGGATGGTGCATATAAAAGATGCCTTGCTACTAATGAAACAACGTAGCGGGTTTGCTCTCTAAGGTTATATGTCACAATTACCAAATGTTTGACATCCAATAGCCGATGATTAATATATCAGTGTGCTCGAGTGGTGTTGTTAAACAAAACAAACTTTAAACAAACTTTAGTTGTTGTTTTTTCAAAAGACAGGGCCTTGGTTCCGTATAGTGCATTTTTGGTCTGGGCTAGTGGAAATTATAAACTGTATTACTGTAATATATATGGCACTAGTGGCTTTTTGAAACATTTGTCGCACACTGAAAAAGAAGAAAATAAGTATAAAAACACAACGTGTCCGTTGACACGTACGTAACATGGTATCCGTCGATAACGAACCCACGAGCTTATTAAAACTTAATGACTGGAGTTTTTGCCGTTTACATGCACCCCACTAGGGCAACTTTACCCTATGAGAGGGGAATTCTGTCCAAGGCCTGAGAATGTGTCCTTGCTGATGCCTTTGAGAAAAAAAAGACGTTTGTTTTGTTTAACGACACCACTGGAGCAAATAAATGTATTAATCATCGGCTATTGGATGTCAAACAATAGTCACTTTGACACAGTCATAGAGAGGAAACCCGCTATATATTTTTCTAATGCAGCAAGGGATCTTTTATAAAAATCATCCCACAGACAGAACAGCACATGCTTCGGCCTTTGATATACCAGTCGTGGTGTACTGGCTGGAACGAGAAATAGCCAAATGGGCCCACCGACGGGGATATGTCTGAAACCGACCGCGCATCAAGCGAGCGCTTTACCACTAGGCCACGTCCCGCCCCCTTATTCGATGAATGACCATATAACGAGACCCACACATGTACCAGTTCATGCAGATGTAGAGAACCGTAGGAGCTACTTTCACGTGACCTACATAACCAGTACGTCCAGGCGGACAGTGGTTGCTCACGGTGTATACATATGAGTTTGATGTCTTCCGACGACGAGGGGCGAGACGTTGCCCAATGGTAAAACGCCTGCTCGATGCGCGGTCGGTTTGGAATCCATCCCCGTCAGTGGGCCCATTTGGCTATTTCTCGTTCCAGCCAGTACACCACGACTGGTATATCAAAGGCCGTGGCATGTGCTGTCCTGTCTGTCAGTGGGCTTTTTCTCGCTTCAGCCAATGCACCACGACTGGTACATCAAAGGCCGTGCTATCCTGTCTATGGAATGGTGCATATAAAAGATCCCTAGCTGTTAATAAACAAAAAAAAAGAGTAGCCCATGAAGTGGCGACAGCGGGTTTCCTCCCTCAATACCTGTGTGGTCCTTAACCATATGTTCGACGCCATATAACCGTAAATAAAATGTGTTGAGTGCGTCGTTAAATAAAACATTTTCCTTCCTTGTTTAACATCAACATTGTAAACTTCGGCTAAATGTTTCGTCACTTTGTCAAAGAAATTGAACTCAGCAGATATGGGGCCAAATTCAGTAAACTGTCGCAACTTTGCGAACTCGTAGTGCAATGCTAAAAGACTTGCAAAGAGAATGCTTTGTTATCTAACAGAGTCTAAGAGACCTTTGTGAATTAGGCCCCTGCTCCTTATCATTTTCTTGGTTCATTTCTGCCCCAGCCACTGCTTTACGACTGGTATATCAAAGGCCGTGGTATGTGCAGTCCTGTCTGTAGGGAAATGAACGAACCTTCCCTCACAATTGAATATATAATATTTACATCAAGTTACAATTAAATTTCACAAGATGTTGCTTCATTTCATCTAACCTACCTCGGTGGCGTCGTGGTTAGGCCATCGGTCTACAGGCTGGTAGGTACTGGGTTCGGATCCCAGTCGAGGCATGGCATTTTTAATCCAGATACCGACTCCAAACCCTGAGTGAGTGTTCCGCAAGGCTCAATGGATAGGTGTAAACCACTTGCACCGACAAGTGATCCATAACTGGTTCAACAAAGGCCATGGTTTGTGCTATCCTGCCTGTGGGAAGTGCAAATAAAAGATCCCTTGCTGAAAAGACTAGCCCATGTAGTGGCGACAGCGGGTTTCCTCTAAAAATCTGTGTGGTCCTTAACCATATGTCTGACGCCATATAACCGTAAATAGAATGTTGAATGCGTAGTTAAATAAAACATTTTTTTCTTTCTTTCATTCCATCTGCTGTAGACCACCCTCTCTACTAATGATGAAGTCACTACCATCTTGAATTAAAAGTCTGCGTAAATCCAATCCGTGTATTCGTTTTATTCTGTCATGGAATGCCCCACATTCTTTACAAGTCATATAAACGCGACATAATTGTGTCATTTGCCCATAGGAAGACATTTACTCCAGTGGGCAGAATACCCCATGGGCAAATACGCTGCATATAAACGAGACTTCAGGTTGAAGTATTCTGTCCTGAACACACAATAATTATATTTGCTTGCTTGTCCAGGATAATGGGTTAATGGTTAGTTGTTAGTCGTTAGTGAAAGATAAGTCGTTGCAGGGCCGTACCCTCCGGGGGAAGGGGGGGGGGGGGGCACTTGCCCCCCTGAGAATCTCACTTTTTTTTTTTTTATTCCAGAAAATTGCATACACATCTCAGCGTTTAATTTGTATAATGTTTCATTTATTTACCCACCCTAGGATTTTGATTAGGGTATAGCCCTGCGTTGACGTCACAAGGTGACCGACAAACCGGCATGTTGTGTGCAAACAGCGCTGTCTTCAGTACGAATGAATGAATGAATGAATGTTTAACGACACCCCAGCACGAAAAATACATCGGCTATTGGGTGTCAAACTATGGTAATGCAAATAAATAAAGTGATGATCAACATCAATATAAAAATTCAAGGTTTAAACAAAAACAGTGTAAAGAACTGTCCCAGAAATACAAATACAAATATCACAGAATTTTACGGACACCGAATTTTACTCTAAACTTCAATTTGTGCTGTATTGGCCATTCTCAAAGAGAATGTTACACCCCTGCATCACGGTGTGGTTACAGCACGCGCAGGGGTCTTCAGTACGACTACATTCCTGTCTTATTACATCGTAACAGGTATGAGATTTAGCTCGGTCGGTTGAGCGCTTGCCTGGTCAAAGACCGTGGTATGTGTTTTCCTGTCTGTGGGAAAGTGCATATAAAAGATCCCTTGCTGCTAATGGAAAAATGTTGTGGGTTTGCTTTGATAACTACGTGTCATAATTACCAAATGTTTGACGACCAATAGCTGATGATCAATTAATCAATTAGTGAACTGGCGTAGCCAGGATTTTATAGGGGGGGGGGGACCATATTGCGTGGGGGGGGGGAGGGTGCAACCCACACACACAGACCTCGCTACGCCACTTCTCCGTTGGTGTCGTTAAACAAAACAAACTAAACTATACATTGTAACACGCTTTGTGAAATCGGCAAATCCATACAACGTGGCAGGTACACTTACTGGTTAGAGCCGTCAGATGAGACGGATGAGTTGCGCAAAGACGGCAACTTTGTCAGGCACATTCGTCTAGTATAACGTCACGGAGTGTTCACGTCAAATCAACTCGCCTATTTCATTTAGTCGTTAACAAAAGAGTTTTCTCTTCCTCTTTATTCTAATAAATTACATTATTTACTTATAGGTTTGTGTAAGCAGGTCCGTACGCAGAAATTTATATCGGGGGTGCGTAATCGACGGCCCAAAGGGCCGAAGTTGCTAGGGGGGTCCGGGGGCATGCCCCCCCCCCCCCCCCCCCCCCCCCGAAATTTGTTTAAATCTAGAATGCAGGAGATGCATTTTCCTGCATTCTGGGAAGTAAATTTGTCATATCGTCGGACTATTTTATATTTGTTTACACGGAGCTCGGCAGACTATGGGGGTGCGTACGCACCCTTCGCACCCCTGGCGGGAAGTATCCATTATGTGCTATTAACAGGGCGATCACTGTCTGTTCAAACTAAACTTGAAATTAATTAGTTTGCTGTATTATACGTATCGATCAAACTGAAAGAAACCAACGACTAGAATTCACAAATATAATCACATAATATTCGGATGTGTCTCAAGATTAGAGCTCATTGATGTAATAAGCCGACAGTTCGTCTATTTTATTATTTTTATGATATGCTTTTCGCTATTTTCGATAGGCACTTAGAATCGATACTTTTGAGCTACATGGACAATTAATGGTATTTTACCAAGTAATGGAGTATAAAAACAAGACATGCTAGTAATTTATGAACGCGCTGTTCGCATTAAGCGTACTAAAATGCAATTATTTACAGACGAAAGCCTCCACAATTAAATTATATCGTATATAATGGCGTAGGAGGCGCATCCGTTAAAACGCGCACTTCAACACTGCGTTAACTAATATAATAATGTCTTTGCGGTCAGTCGAAAATTATCAGTGATGCAGAAAGGAAAGAAAGGGAATTTGTTTACATTATTCATCTCTACTCGGTGAAAATTAAGCAAGTAATTAATTTAATTTAATTCAATTCAAATTATTTAGCTTAGTTTAGCTTAGCTTTTGTTTAGCTTTACTTTAGTTTTTAGTTTAGCTTAAGTTTTAGTTTTAGTTTTATTTTTATTTTAATTTTATAATTGTCTATGTACTGCAACTTTTTCAAAAGGTTGTTATCGTAAATATGACCATCACGAATATATTTGCAGTAAGCTATCACTAACATATATCGCACTATATAAAACTGCATACAGTTTATCTATAATAATAGTGTATACGTTAAAGGGACATTCCTGAGTTCGCTGCAATTGTTAAGACATCTGACTAACAGAGACTTTTTAACGATTGTCATTAAATATGAAATATATTTTTCTGCATAAAATATTAGTGGCTGTGTATAAACGTGTTTCTGGTCGTTCTAATATTTGTACTAGTTTATATTTCATTTTATTTCCTAAAATATATTTTTTTCGTACGTACGAAATTATTTGAAGACAAAATCCAGTTTTGGGCTTCTTACAAATATTAAGACGACCAGAAACACATTGAATATACAGACACTGATATTCTAAACACGAAAATATATTGATCATGTAAGTTTAATCGTAGAAATATTTTATTAGTCGGAAACATCTTACAATGCAGCAAACTCAGGAATGTCCCTTTAAGCCTAAGAATGTACTATTCTTTATTTCATCACCCAGAAACATGACGCTATTCCATTGCAACAAAACAAAAACAAATAGCGTAGCTCTTCTATCGGTAGACAGGGACAGGATTTAATTCAGTCGGTCGAGTGCTCGCTGAGGTGCTTGCGCTGCAGGATCGAACCACCTCGGTGGATCCATTTATCTGAGTGGGCTTTTCTCATTCCATCCAGTGCACCACAACTGGGCAAAGGCCGTGGTATGTGCTGTCTTGTGTGTGGGAAAGTGAATATAAAAAACCTCTTGCTGCATTAGAATTTTTTTTAGCTGGTTTCCTCTGATGAATTACTAAATGTTTGACATCCAATGGCCGATGATTAATTAACCAATGTGCTCTAGTGGTGTCGTTAAACAAAATAACCTGCTTCGATTTCTATTGGCAGGAGCTAGAAGGAATTTCCCTATTAGCTGTTATTAGAGCGCTTCACTCTCATACTAAGAGTCCGTGATTCAAATCCTAACAGTGAAAGTTGATCTCTCTCTCTCTCTCTCTCTCTCTCTCTCTCTTTATATATATATAGAGAGAGAGAGAGAAAGAAAGAGAAAGAGAGAGGGAGGGATGGAGGGAGGGATACAGAGAGACACACAGAGAGACAGGGAGACATACATAGAGAGACGAAGAGAGAGACAGGGAGAGAGAGACAGACATACCGACATAGAGAGACACACAGGGTGAGACACACAGGGAGAGACAGAGAGAGAAACAGGGAGACAGAGAGAGACTGACAGGGAGCCCACGCAAGGACTGCGTGCTTTAATAACACAGGAATACAAATCTAACCCAGCCAGCATCCGTAACACTGCTGGTGTATGCAGCAACGGTGGTATAAAGCGCTTCTATTGGTGGTCGCCAGAGGGAATTTTCATATTAATTCGATGGCAAGAGCGATGGAAGGAAGGAACTTGTTTATTTAACGACACACTCGATACATTTTATTTACGGTTATTTACGGTTATATGGCGTCGGACGTAATGGTTAAGGACCACAGAGATATTGAGTGAGAAAACCCGCTATCGCCAATTCATGGGCTACTCTTTTCGATTAGCAGCAAGGGATCTCGTATATGCACCATCCCACAGACAGGATAGTACATACCACGGCTTTTGATGTGCCAGTCGTGGTGCACTGGCTGGAACGAGAAATAGCCCAATGGGCCCACTGACGCAAGAGCGATGGAGTTCAGTGCATGCCATAACATGGTGAGGCGCAAGCGACATTGCTGCTTTAATAATCATAATAATTTAACCACCACCACCACCTCCTCCACCACCACCACCCCCCATCCCCACCCCCAAAACAAAAAAAAGAACAGAAAGAAAGAAAGAAGGAAAGAAAGAAAGAAAGAAAAAGAAGCAAACACCAAACAAACAAGTAAAGGAACAAGAAAAAAACACCGTTGTTATATTTTGCATTACTAGAACATAAATTAAAAAATAATAATCTGCAGACTGGGGCTTTAAATGTTTGCCTGGACTGATAATTTTACAGTTAGACTTACATAAATACCACGAAACGTCTGCGATTGACGGACAAACGAGGATGATTAGGAAATAATTGTTTCCGGTGTGTAATTTCCTCACTAGCTTGTTCCGCACCATCTCCAAATCGGCGTCTCTTCATGGCGATATTTCTGAAGTCCCTGGCTTTTTCTTCATTTAATTTCTCAGCTAATAGGTTAAACATCAAGACACAATGGAATTGATCTAACGTCACCATCCTCGATTAAATCGCGTTGTGGCACTGCTTGCCAGGGGTAAATCTGTTTAGGGAATATGCGTCGTAAATATAATGAAGATAAAAGCAGAATTCTTCAAAATTAGGCTTAAAAGCTGGATTTTGTTTTTATACTGTCAATCTTTAATGGCATTCCATCCATGAGTTTAATAAATAAGATTCCCCCAACGCTTGCAGGCACGGATCGGGGTGGTGGGATGGGGGATGGGGGATGTGGGATGGGTGTTTGAGTTGGGGGAGGGGGTGCCGAGAGGCGCGTGTCTCCCTGTCAAGGGACAAACAAATATCCTGTTCAAACACATCTTACTATGCCGGGCGCCCCTTCCTTTACAAACCCCTGTAAGGACGATCGGTTTAAATCGGTGCATTTGGAACAGTGCTATTTTGGTGTGTAAGCTATGGCTATTTTGAAACTCCTTCCATTGAAATCCGCTGCCGTTACTCTGATAAGCAGCTCGGGGTCTTTTATATGTAATTTCCCATAAACAACACAGTACATACCACGACCTTTGGCGTACCAGTCACGGAGCACTTGCTTGGACTGGAGGAAAAAAATTAAACGAAACGAAACAAATCTCGCTTAGCACTGATTAGGATTAGGGAATAGCTGTCTTTCTTTAACTTATTTCGTGCTTATATCCAATTAAGGTTCAAGCACGCTGTCCTGGGCACACACCACAGCTATCTGAGCTGTCTGTCCAGGACAGTGGATTAGCTGTTAGTGGTTAGTGAGAGAGAAGAGGGTGTGGTGGTCTTACGCCTAACCACTGAGTCGTTAAAACTCGCTCTGGTGGGAGCCGGCACCGGGTTGCGAACCCTGTACCTACCAGCATTATGTCTAATGGCTTAAGCACGACACCACCGAGGCTGGTTAGTGAATAGAGAATAATACATGAGTGGCCGTTAAATATCATTTATCTCACAACGAGTTGTTTTAAAATGTATCTAACGAGCGAAAGCGAGTTGATACGTTTTGAAACAAGTTGTAAGGTAAATGGTATCTAACGGCCACGAATGTATCATTCTGTTTCTTATATACGCTCAAAAACCAGGTTTTAAGAAAAATTTAACATCTTTTGCGACTAAAAATTATTTACAGCATTTGTAGCTAACTTATGCGTCAACGACAAATGCTGTTTTTTCATTGGATCGTATGGCACTGATGACAGCCAGTCGTATGTCTTGAAATTGTTAACAAACGTACATGTTTTAATAAGTATGTGTTATCAAAAACGAATGATGTTCTCACCAACGGGTGTGTAAGAAAAAAAATTATATATTGTTTTTATTATTATTATTATTTTAATCTACCACTGCAGCTCATGCCGGTGGACGCAACTGGTCTAAGGCCGTGGTATATGCTGCCCTGTCTGTGGGAAAGTGCATATAAAAGATCTATTGCTGCATTAGGGAAAATGTAGCGGCTTTCTTCTGATAAATACGTGTCAGAATTACCAAATGTTTGACATCCAATAGCCGATAATTAGTTAATCAATATGCTCTAGTGGTGTCGTTAAACAAAACAAACTTTACGCCATGCAGGTGCAGTGTGCGATAGAACTGAACTATGTAGATCTCTTCTTCTGATATGTTTTCAGGACCTAAACCAATATCGCACAATATCCTCGAGATAAATCGAATATAATCCACCCCACACACCATATGTAGGTTGTACTATACCAAATAATACCCCATAGGCGACCATGCTAACGTTTCTGTTTAAAACCACTGCATGCAATATATCAACCAAATTAAAGAAAGAAATGTTTTCTTTAACGACGCACTCAACACATTTTATTTACGGTTATATGGCGTCAGACATATGTTAAGGACCACACAGATTTTGAGAGGAAACCCGCTGTCGCCACTACATGGGCTACTCTTTCCGATTAGCAGCAAGGGATCTTTTATTTGCGCTTCCCACAGGCAGGATAGCACAAATAGCCTTTGTTGAATCAGTTATTGTCAGTGATTACCTATCAGCCTGTAGACCGATGGCCTAACCACGGCGCCACCGAGGCCGGTATATATATATATATATACCAAATAAAACCCCATAGGCGACCAACGTTTCTGTTTAAAACCACTGCATGCAATATATCAACCAAACTATGACCCATAAATATGAGTACTACAACCCCTACCTCAAAGTATTAACTCAGGAAAATGGTACCTTTTATAGCTCATTTTCGGTATAACCTGATGTTTTTACAATACCCCTAGCTTCGCACAACATTTGAGTACCTTGTGTTACAGACACCCCTTACATATTTCAATCAAAAGGCTACTTGACACAGTGGTACTAGATGAAATAAAATTGAATACATTTTTAGCCCGAATGAAACTATTTTTTTACAACCAACACACTCACATTTGTAACCAATCACAGGACTTGTGGTGTTAACTTCTCGATCAAAAGTTTGGTGCACCTCGAACTATGACCCAGCCGGAAGTTATTTGGTTTAGTACAACCTGTAGACGCATTGCGCTTTACCAATTACGACAAATGTTCCAGCCCGGTATATCAAGGGTCATCGAGCCCAAGTACTTTGTCATTCGAGAGCCAGACGGACATTTAAACGGTTATAGTCAGACAGGCAGATACATTATTAACGTTTAACCGTACGTACATCAAACATATACACATTAAAACAAACACAAAAGTTCATAAGCAGGCTGATCTTTGGCGAATTAAAACGGAAATGCCCGAATCTGGATACAAAATAATATTTTTTTATTCATATTAGAATTATTGCCAAGCAGTTATACGCATGTTTACAACTACGACTAATATTGTGATAAGAATGATGGAAATAAATAAATGATAAAAACGTTTGGTTTAAACAATATTTTATTTGCCAAAACAACATACTTGGATTGGTCAACAGGCTTAGCCTATATTAAGACCTCTCCCTACAATTTACATACGGATCCATGTTTAGATACCACAGACTATAGTAGATTTAAAGGAGGAAGAAAAGAAGAGGGGATAGAGTGAAAGGTGTAGGTATAGTAAATAGAAAACAAGAACATTTTCTTTGGATTGGGGAATTTCTAGCCAAAAAATTAGTGTAAACTTTAGCAGAAACGGTTAGTAGCAGTTATGTATTTTAAAGTAGTTTTAATAATTTTTTCATTTTCTTTTTCACTAAATTCTGAATTTCCCAGTAGGATCTTCTTATAATTTAGATTTAAATAGTTTGACATGAAATTGTTTCTTTGTTCATTGTATAGGGGACAGTGGAGAATGAAATGATTTGTATCTTCTATTGGATGGCCACAAGAACAAGACGGATCATCTGAGATATAACGAAAGAATTTATGACTATTAAGATCACTGATGTCTAGTCGAAGTTTACAGTGGAGTATCTGCTCAAGTCTAGAACCCAGATAAAAATATCTAGGAACAGCTTTGTCCGATTCCTTTAATTGATGTTTAAAAGAAGCTAATGATTTAGCTTTCCAGACTTCAACATTTAATGCATTTTACAACCTTATTCCAGCAGGAAAAAACGACTCACAGTACTATTTTGTACGACTTGCTACTGTTTTTAGATTTTCTTTATTCCTTAGACCATATTATGTTGTATTAGAACTTGATAGCAAAAGTGATGAGATAAAAACGTTTCAGACTAGCTCATTTCGCCCGAATATGTACATTGTTTTTGCCCAGAGTTTATTATACGAGCTTGTGCGTCGTAGCCTACTGATTTTACGAATCGAGTGTCAGGACTTTTATATTTCTCGAGCTAGTTTAACGATAGAGTGTTTTCTCTGTCGGTACAGACAACTCTATAACGGTCCGAATAGCGGTCGAGCGGCAGTCTAGGGTCATTGCACTACATGTATATTGTTTGTGGGAAGATAAGTAAACGCGCCCTTGCTGTTAATACGTTGCTATCTAATTTTCCAGACCAAGTTGTGTTCAAATATATGCCTCCTTTTAGTGAAAACCGTATCATTATAACGTGTTTTATTTGACGTGAAAGTGTGCTGTAAAATGCTAGTTTAACGTGCCCATATACCACTAGGGTTTCGAACACGCCCATCCCGAGTCTGATCTCCGATAAGATCGGTGGCCGGACTCGGGATGTGTGTGTGTTTGTGGGGGGGGGGGGGGGGGGGGGGGGGTTGGGGTAGTGTTGAAAATGGGCAGAATTTTGAAAATAGAAATTAGTAAAAAGTTAATAGAATAAAAAAACAATTAAAAATTAAAAAAATTACAAGCCAAAAATAAAAAGACTTGACTGCTCGGCCGAATATTTATATATTTTGGAGCATTTTAGAAGGACAGACCAAAAATAAATAAGAGAAAGAAGAGAGGATCGGACTATTTAATAATATTTTTTAAAAAAGAAGTAATTTCGACATAAAATTTTGAACGAAGGTCTAAATGTTTCAAGTCCGATCTATATGTCCACGTGAGTGGCCTCGTTAAGGCCGTTGGAGGTTGGCCTACGGCGAACCGATGAGCGGAGAACCGGCAAAGGCGGGAATGAAGTGCTTCCATCTCTGGTCGGCGAGGATGGTTATGACACTCCGGTAGTCGTTGCCGAAAAGAGCTTTGACGATCCTGTGGATGGTGTGGCTATCCATCTCTCTAACCAGGACCGCTTGCCGGTAGACTCCTTCTCGGCGCTGAGTTAGTACCAACCCCGTCTTGCCGTCTGTAGATTTGATGTTGTGTAGCTTGTAAGCGCTTCCATCAGGCAGTTGTTTTAGTTCTGGTTTCACTAGTCCGCCCATCAGTGATGCCGGATCCGAGGTGTCCCCCTGCACGAACTTCAGGAAGCCGGACCTGATTTTCCCGATCTGAACTTTCCAGACGGAGGGGGACGGTGCTTGTGAAGGTGGAGGCCGGGCCTTGTCAGGTTGGTCGCTCGGCTGAGCGACGGCCTTCCTCTTTCCAACGGCGGCTGATCGGGCCGGTGGCTTGACGACTGGCAGTACCGGGGATACCGGCCAGTTCTGTCTGGGCCACGTAGTGGTCGGCGATGGAGGGCCTTTACGGCGCGTCTCACACACCGCGGTGTTGAGTCTGTCCCTCTCGGTGGTCGACGGTTCCAGCGTAGCAGGTTTCCTCGACTCAGGCTGACTGGGGGCGGCGTCGCAGAAGGGACCGCCGCAAGTTTTGGTCCCCTCCCCCCCCCCCGCCCCCCGTGCCGTTCCTGGCGCGCTATTCCTCTTCCTTCAACTCCTCCTCTTCTTCTGTACGATCGCGTCGCCGTACACCAAAGTCACGGAAGACCGTGACCCGGTGTAAGTGACGCGATATTCAAGTAGCTGCCCGTAACTCAGTAAGAGTCCCCCAGGTGGGGGGTGGTGGGGGGGGGGGTAACTCGAGAGTGCATGGCGAGACGTCTGTGTCCTCATCGCAAGTTAGCTTGGAAGTGGCTCAAGGGGAAACGGTCCGTTATGGCCTTTAAAGGGCAGACCTGTGTTTCAGCCCATGAAAATGCACACTAAGTTTAGTTAATCTACAAACCTGTAACAATTGAGTGAAACATGAGTATCTGACTTTGAAATGGTGAAATACCATCTAAAAATAGACTAAAACTCGACTCCATAACTGTTACTTTTCAGACGCACGTGCGTTTTTAAAAATATGAGAAATGCATTTTGTGATATTAAAAATACCAGGATGACCAAAAACACTTCGAATGTACAGGAATGGATAATCTAAACAATAAAATCTAGGTAAAGTATGATTTTAGTTATCAAAATCGGCTCTAATAGTAAAAAATATGCTTTATTGTTTAAAAACTAGGGTATGTCCCTTTAACAAACTCAATATGCTGAGGTGTTAAAACACATTGCTTTCTTATTTTCATCACAAAACATATTATATATATATACTCTTGAAAAAAAAAGTTTCTGTGCACCAAGTAAAACTTAAATTTTTCCTTCATTACCATGCCGGCCTCGGTGGCGTCGTCATTAAGCCATCGGCTGGTAGGTATGGGGTTCGCAGCCCGTTACCGGCTCCCACCCAGAGCGAGTTTTAATGACTCAGTGCGTAGACGTAAGACCACCACACTCTCTTCTCTTCTCTCTCACTAACCACTAACACTTAACAAACTAAACCACTGTCCTGGATAGACAGCCCAGATAGCTGAGGTATGTGCCCAGGTGCGTGCTTAAACCTTAATTGTGGCTACGAAAATCAAGAGCGAGATAGATTCATTACCATTAAACATAAACCTTGTACAGCAATACGATCACTACACTCTCTTCTCTCTCACTAACCACTAACAATTAACAACTAAACCACAGTCCCAGATAGCTGAGGTATGTGCCCAGGTGCGTGCTTGAACCTTAATTGGATATAAGCACAAAAGTCAAGAGCGAGATAGATTCATTGCCATTAAATATAAACCTTGTGCAGCAATGCACATAAGGGGCGTGATACAGCTCAGTGGTAAAGAGCTCGCCACGTGCGCGGCTGGTCTAGGGTCGATCCCCGTCGGTCGATCCATTGGACTAGTTCTCGTTCCAGCCAGTGCACAGCAACTGGTATATCAGATGTCGTGCTATCCTGTCTGTGATATCGTGCATATAAAATATCATTCCTATTAACGAATGGGGTTTTTTAGCGGGTTTCCTCTCAAAGTTTATAATCATTGTGCTCTGATGGAGGGATTTAGCTCAGTCGGTTGAGCGCTCGACTGAGGTGCTTGTGTGGCAGGATCGAACCACTTCGGTGGATCCATTCAACTGATTAGTATATTTCTAATTCCAAACCAGTGCACCACAACTGTTCAAAGGTCGTGGTATGCTGTTTGCAGTCATTGGGAAAGTGCATATGAAAGATCCCTTGCTGATTATGGGAAAATGTAGCGGGTTTCCTCTGGTAACTACAAGTCAGAATTACCAAATGTTTGACATTCAATAGTCAATTATTAATTAATCAATGTGCTCTAGTGGTGTCGTTAAACAAACAAAAACCCTTTAACTTTAACAATATACTCTGGTGGTGTCGTTAAACAAAACAAACTTTAAATTTAACTTACATCGGAACTTTTTTCCGTGAGTACATACACTTTGTAACAGTGTTTCAGTGTCATGCACTTGAAACAAAGAAAATAAATTGAATAATTGGCGTAGACATGCAGACTGGGCATTCCCTGAAGTAATGTCTAAGAAGCGATGTGTAGCCACATTTAGGATAAACATATATATTATTCATAAACGAAGCCTTTGGCAAGACTCAGTTTCAAAGGTTATTTGTATTTTGCATGCAAGAAAGATAATACTTTCTTAGGACTAACTTAATTAAACTGGTATTACCACAAAAGTAAATTAAATGAATTTTTTTTTTTTAAATTTAATTTAATGTTTTTTAATTTAATTTAACTTAACTAAAAGTTTATTAAAATTATATTTAATTTAATTTAATTGGATTGGATTTAATTTAAAGTTATAGTTCTTTAACATTAAAATCCTGTCTTCGGAGTGTCTTTTCATCCTCTTCCGATCATACAGGGTTCGAAATTACCATACGAAAGACATGACAACCGCTGATTGAAGAATTCCAAGGAGTGTCGTTAAACCACATTCATCCCAAACAGATTCTGATTGAGACTCAGTTAGTACCTAGAGTAATTGAAGACACATCCCTGTCTTGTAATATAAAAGCAGACTTATGCTGATTCAAAGGAAGTATATACATGTACGCCAAATTAATATAATGACTTGGCCTTCAAACATGAAGACGAAACACGATAGTGTTGAGGCTATTTGCGATTGGTTATCATACGAATTTGAGGCTTGTAAATTCGTCTGTAATTTGAATATAAGACGATCATGTGCATGTGTACAACTAAATAAGATTTATTAGTCATCGATAGTGGTACATCTATCAGGGATAATGGAAAAAACAAAAGCGCCAATTGGAGATAAAACAGACGCTTTGAAAACAGGAAGCAACTCAACCAATGGACCGTCAGCCAGATATGTTATTTAAGTCATCTTACGCACACACTAATAAAATGTGATATAAAATACAATATAAAAGTACATGGCCATTCCTTACAGGACGTATAAAAGACTGTTAGTAATACTATATGCAATAATGTATACAATTAAACGTACGTAGTATATAAAGAAAACACATAAAAATATACATACTCTTACCTTACATACATATAGAATACTGAACGAGTTTGTCTGGCATACTATTTTGATGAAATGCGTGAACAGTTTTGGTATCTGACGAGCGAAAACGAGTCAGATACCAACACTGTTCACGAGTTTCATTAAAATGGTATGACAGGCAAGTTAGTTTAGTATTTTATTTATTACAAACCAACTACAAATTGTAAAATAAATGTAACAATATGTTGCGTCAGTAGTCTTTCGATCCCTCTTTCCTCCTCTCTATACACTGGGCAATGTGCCGCGGCATGCTGTCCATTAACTTGTCTATATAACTCTGCTCCAGACTCGTCAATGTTTTCCGATTGTTGTTCTCCAGTCACCGATTTGTTTGGGCTGTCAAACATTTGGTTATTTTGACATATAATCTTAGAAAGGAAACGCGCTACATTTTTCTGTTCGTAGCAAGGTATCTTTTATATGCACCATCCCACAGACATGGTAGCGCATACCACGGCCTTTGATATACCGGTCGTGGCCAACTCGACGTGGATCGATCCTAGACCAACCGCGCATCAAGCGGACGTTTTACCACTGGGCTACGCCCCGTCCCTGTAGCAGACTAGATGCATTTTAAATTGGTGAGCACCCATACCCAAAATCCACTCATCACATGATTGAAGACAAATACAATCACAGAAAATTCGATGGAATTTTCATCCAGTTCTGAATGACCTTGATTTTGTACAGGAGTCACATTCCTTGATCCCTTTGATGGTTCTTGACTTGATGAGCCTCTATTGGAAATACTTGACCGGCCTCGGTGGCGTCGTGGTTAGGCCATCGGTCTACAGGCTGGTAGGTATTGGGTTCAGATCCCAGTCGAGGCATGGAATTTTTAATCCAGATTACGACTCCAAACCATGAGCGAGTGCTCCGCAAGGCTCAATGGGTAGGTGTAAACCACTTGCACCGACCAGTGATCCATAACTGGTTCAACACAGGCCATGGTTTGTGCTATCCTGCCTGTGAGAACCGCAAATAAAAGATCCCTTGCTGCTAATCGAAAAGAGTAGCCCAGCGGGTTTTCTCTCAAAATCTGTGTGGTCCTTAAAGGAGACCGGACACCAAAAGACATGTAGTGTGTAATGGATTAAGTTAGCGTCAAAGACCGCATTACTCTAACGCCCGGCTCGCTGTGAGGCACCGGTCAGCTGCGCGTCTTAGGTTTAGGGTGAAAACAGAAGTGGGCGGGATTATGCATAGATCTGAACGAAAGCGAGGCAATACGTCATCGGTGAGTTACCAAGCAATACCGGTACACGTGTTGATTCTTTGGTTGTGCCTTTTAGTCGTCTTTTCTTTTTTTGTCTCCAGGTTTATCGGAAATTTAATTTACAAGATAATTAGTGTTATTATATACTGTCGACGTAATTATATGATGGTTAACTGCGCAGTGTTTAACTGCAACAGTAACAGCAATGCATCCCAAGAAACGGCCAACATCATGGTTTCGATTTCCAGAAAAACGAAAGTTGTTTTAAGACATGGACGCATTATTGTCGTCGAACGGGCTTTACACCAACTAAATACAGCAGGTTATGGTACATTTACAATGTGAAAATTAAAACAAGTATGTACTTAAGATATACATTAAATAAAGGTATTGCAATTTGTTCACATACGAATATTTAAACTTCACATTTATTTACCTATAATTACAAAATTAATTTTCACCGACAGCCCATAACGACTCCATACTAACGTCGATCTAGTTGGTTTGTTAACCTCATAAAAAAACACCTTCAAAACGTGAATTATTACGTTAGTTAACAATGTTTATCGTCAGTTCAGTATATTGCCATTAAAATTAAAATGCTAACACTTTGGCAGGAACAACATATGTACTCTGGCCAGAAGGAATGATGGTTAAATAATTTTAAAGCTAATGTCGATTATTAAAGCATAATAAAATTGTACTTTTCAATGCTTTCTGTATGTCATATTAAAAATACTCTACACCAAATAATTATTTTAATACCTACCCTGGGTTTCTGCCAGAGGGTGCGGAGGGTAAACTTATATGTATGTATTAAAAAATCTCAGAAATTAATATATATATATATATATATATATATATATATATATACAGTCGACCTTCGATAACTCAAACTTCGATCTTTCGTAAACGTCGATCTCTCGAAGTGAAACGGCGGTCCCGGCCGAACTGCTATACAAACTAGTAATAACAGACTTCGAACACTCAAACTTCGAACATTCGAAAAACTCTATCTCTCAAAGTAATTTTGTGGTCCCGCCATAAAAAAAATAAGGGATATTGCACTTCCAAAACTCGAAGTTTGTGGAGTGACTAAGCCTTTTAACTGTACCGGTAATACTTTAAAGAAAAATGAATTGTCACCCAAGCCAAGCGTGAGTGTCCCGACTGGTCACGGCTATCGATGATACACGCGGTAATTACAGAATAATAGATCGCCGACTATGCGGAACGAAATGATCCTACATGCCTGCATTGGGTTGTCGGTGTTTGTACACGGCAGCGGGCCTCATTACACAAAGTACGGATAGTCTTGTAATCTTCAAAAAACTGTTGTAATAACAATTAACGCTGTTTGTTTTTTCTCTTAAACGAGTGCAAAAAGGTACATAACCTAGTGCTATTTGGCATACAGCGTTTTGATTTGTTATGTTATGTCTCGCTATGTTAGTGGGGGTTTTTAAAATGATTTTTGTGATTTACAATAATTTTGCTATTTATATTGTGTATTTTTTATTTGGTAAACAAACGTACTTAGTGCTAATCGACATTCAGTTTTTAATTTATTACAACGTTACGTTCCGCCTTGTTTTGAAATTTGAAAAATATATCAACTTTAATTTATCGCTTACCTCCGGTTATATGTAAGTACGTGCTTTCAGTTTTATTTTATCTTTTTTTTACTTTACTGTCAATTAATACAATAAAAGTACATAGAGATGTACGTCAAATTGATCGGATTTATCTCGTTTCTGTTAATATTTACTTAGTTTTATCATATACACAGAAGAAATGTGCTAACATCCGATATCAACGAAATGATAATACTGCAATGCAGTTTCACTTTGAGGTCTGCTGTACGAATTTCGAACACTCGAACTCCCTGAAACTCGAACTATTTCGTCGTCCCCTTCAACTTCGAGTTAACGAAGTTTGACTGTATATATATATATAATATAATATATATAATGTTTTATTTTTTCGATAGATTATAGTAACATAATTGTTGTTTAAAATTTATAAAAGTGCATGAAATAAAATGTTCAGTAAAAAAACATTTCAAACCTATAACCACCCAATATACTCCTTTGAATATATTTAGTTTACACAGGCCCGTAGGAACGACTGGGGTGTGTGTGGAGGGGGGGGGGGGGGGGGCACTGACGGACTGGGTATAAACTCTACATCAGATTTTGGTTACAATGGCAAAAATTAATGTGAAAGAAAAGCTCACAAGTGGGGGGCACCCCCCCCCCCCCCCCCCCCAGTTCCTACGGGCCTAATTTATTACGTACCCTCAAATTATTTTCTGGCAGAAAACCTGGTACCTTTGGCAGAGGTTGAAACAATTGGTCGTCTAATTTTCGACTGTTACCATAAAATAATATAATTAATTACTTTTGGCATCTAGCAATTTAAAGCAAAATTAACAATAGTTACCACATGGAATAAGCATCATATATTATTTTGTTTTACCTGTAATATATTTGACCTGTAATATATTTTCATCAGGACTTCCTTCTTCCTGCATGAATGATTAAAGAAATAACACTGGATATATTGTAATTATTATTTTTTTATTCCAATATATAACAAATGTGTTTTATGTCAGTATGTGGAGCAAACTACCTGAAACAGTTGGTTTGAAATCATGGTTACAAAATCCTAAAGATAAAAGGAACTGGTTCCTAACTTCACCCTCTACATATTATCTACATTTGTATAGGCCTGTAGGAACGATATTTGAAGTGTGGGGGGGGGGGGGGGGGGGGGGGGGATACAGTCTCTAGTGAGAGATACAAACTAGATTTTTTTATCTTTATATCTTTATTTATGCAAAGTAGTGAACATTTAAAACATACATTTTCATCCTAGATTGTGTCATGGAGAACAAGCCCCTAGGCCCGCCCCTCGCCAGTTCCTACGGGCTTAATAAATGCAAAGACTACATAATAATATTGTCGATAAGACGTATTAGTTGTAAAGTGATTGTCAGTATGTGGCAACAGTTAATTTCCCACATTTCTGTGTTTCTGTACCCGGCTGTGGACAGTTTCGGCAGACTGGTAACACATTTTCTTAATAATTAAAAATGCACGGTTTAACCAAACACATTAAAACTTGGAGGGTAACTAGTTAAGAGAACAAAGTTTTTTGTTAAATTATTATATCTTGCTTTGGTGAGGAGGGGACGCTTTTTGCAAATTTGCGAAATAGGCCTCTGGAATATCCACTGACGTGTCATATTTACATCTATGCTGAACAAGATTTATGATGAAATATTATTACATTTTGTGTGGTTTTCGTCTAATTAGGTCCATTTGCTTCAGTTTACATTAAAAATGTCATAAAAAATATGTTAAAAAAATGTTTGTATGCTAGTCTATGACCGTGTGGCTCCTTGTCTTCGTCGGCAGTTGATTCATCCGAATGTTCGTCTGAGACAACATTTCCAGGAGTAGGGACAAAGTCTCTGATAAGTGGTTCAAACTGATACGGTTTGATGCCATTAGCACATGCTGGACACAATTCTTCGTCACTCGAATCGCTAAGTTTGTCCATGCTGCTTGGTAGTTTCTTCAGTTTTCCTCTCATCGATGACGTCACGGGTCTAGCTCATCAATTGTCGACAGTTTCCGGCAAACATCGGAGATCGGCGAAAAAAAATCCCAAGCAAGACTGGCACGCTTAACTTAGTCAATAAGGGGAGCGCGGTTGTTGCGTGTTGTGGTTTATGACGGCAAACAATTCATTACGCCGTATATATGGTTTGGTGTCCGGTCTCCTTTAACCATATGTCTGACACCATATAACCGTAAATAAAATGTGTTGAATGCGTCGTTAAATAAAACATTTCTTTCTTTCTTTCTTTCTATTGGAAATAATATGAGAGAGAGTCTTTAACATGCCCATGTACCACTAACGTTTCAGGCATGTCTATCACGGGCCAAGTCTCTGGATAGCCAGTGATCTGGTTCGGGACAGAGAAATAACATGAAGGTACAATTAGAGTGAAACAAGAGTCTGTGACGCTGAAACGGGGAAATACTGTAAAACGGGTATTATTCGCGAATGTGTAATTTTCGCGTTTTTCGCGTTTTTAATTTAACCGCGAAAATTACACGTACGCAAATAATAAAATCCACTGGAACAAAAAAAACAAAAAGCAACAACAATAAACAGTTTAGCAATTTTGGCATGCTGTTGATTTTTGGAACAGACATTCTTACTGGTATTTTTAAGCTGCGAATAAACATTTAGAAACTAGAATAATGAGCCATTTTTAATTGGCCAATCAAAATAAGGGACACAAATGGTTTCGTAAACTTCCGAAAAAAACGTCATCGACAAGTGACAAAAACAAAAGAGGTGAGGCGTTTTTAACAACCGGTGTTTAAACATTAAAACAAGATTACTAGTACAAGTGTTTGTCTTTATTTCACACTTTCTGGAGAGTTGATTGAACCACATCCTGGATTAATTTCATTAATTGTACACACAGTGGGTCGCCGCTTGACATGCGGCTGCAGCACTTAGCGGAGTCGCTCAGAAAGGGATAATATTACGTATACCTTTGTTGACCACTCTAGTGTCGATTTAATGTTATGTACCAAAGTATAGTTTTGTACGTGTTAGTAATTTAAAAAACAAACAAACAAAAAACAAAAAACAAAAACCATGACACCACGAAAATTAAAAACCGCGAACTGCCTTCATTTTTGATATCGCGAAAATTTACTGCCGCGAATAATACCCGTTTTACAGTACCCTTCAAATATTGACCTTGGGCCTAATTCACAAAGATCTCTTGTGCTCTGCTAGACAACAAAGCATCCTCTTTGTAAGTCTTTTAGCATTGCACTGCCAGATCGCAAAGTTGCGAGAGTTTAGTGAATTAGGCCCCTGAGCTCCTCTCCATCACCGTTAGTTCTAAGAGGCACATGCGTTTTTCAAAAATAAAATAAATAAATCAATAAAATCATTATGTGGTGTTCGAAACACCAGGATGACCAGAAACATTTCGGGTGTACCAAAATGGATTATCTAAACAATAAAATGTAAGTAATGTCTGCTTTTAAATGTAAAAAAAAATGGATCTTATGGTGAAATATTACGTGGTAGTGTTTCGAAACTATGGTCTGTCGCTTTAACTAAAGAGGACGGAACGTAGCCCAATGGTAAAACGCTCGCTTGATACGCAATCGGTCTGAGATCAATCCCCGTCGGTGGGCCCATTGGGCTATTTTTCGTTTCAGCCAGTGCACCACGACTGGTATATCAAAGACCGTGGTATGTACTATCATGTCTGTGGGATGATGCATATAAAATATTCCTTGCTACTAATGGAAAAAATGTAGCGGGTTTTCTCTCTAAGACTTCATGTCAAAAATACCAAATATTTGACATCCAATAGCCGATTGTTATAATAAATCAATGTGCTCTAGTGGTGTCGTTAAACAAAACAAACTTGTTTTTGTTTTAACTAAACATTAACCAAGGTTTAAATAGCCTTGACCTGGAATAGCTTTGTTGATGTTGAGGAAGGCCTGAACCACGTGACGATCCTGCTTTGAATTCAAATGGCAAATATTTGTTTGTAATGTATGTCGCTAATCAAATACAAATGGTAATACATCCACATCATGTCGGTTTGGTGACATTTATTACTTAGAAATATATTCACAGCATATAACAATTTTATTTCCATGCATTTCCATGTAAATGTTTATTGCATGGAGACCCGTTGAGAATACTAAACAAGTTTTAGAAAGCGGCATACGGGATTCCTTTGCATCTACAAGGCAGCAATGTCATGGCCGGTGGTTTATTTATTACCCGAAGATAAAACATTTTATTTTGCGATCGAGAATCACACAATCTGGGTATGATATGTTGTAAACAATGTTTGTATAACGGCTCCTTGGCGATCTGTTTAGTTTTTGAGATCCGCAACATATGTCAAGTGTGCAAGGATCTATCTGAGCTTTGTTTTCATTCGACCAAGGTTCCCAGAAATATGACTTTTAAAGAAATGTGGTAGAAGTTTGATTCTATCAAGAGCACAAAAGTGGATATTGTGTTTAGCAATGTGTTCTACGTTTTGTAAGTATTATTTAATTAGTTAATAGTAAATACTATACGGACATTACAAAATGTTGTTTGCAATATATTTTGGCATTCGTTACATCCTTAACATTGTGGCCTTGGTGAGCATGATTTCGCACAGTGTATTATCAGTCACTGGGTTTTTTCGGGCTTATAATACCAATGCCTGCATATCCAGTGTTACCCACCCTTTGTTGGGGAAGGGGAAATAAGAACAATGATGCAAAGATAACAAAACATTTACTTTCTTTTTGAAACTTTAGGAATGTGTTAAACGTTAAAACTTGGTGGTGGTTATAGTGGTAAGTTATTAAAATCAAGACTTAGGAAGACATGACTAATTCGTGTTGTCAGTCCTGGCGATTAGGAAGGAAGGAAGGAAATGTTTTATTTAACGACACACTTAACACATTTTATTTACGGTTAAGGAACACACAGATATTGAGAGAGGAAACTCTTTTCGATTAGCAGCAAGGGATCTTTTATATGCACCATCTCACAAACAGGATAGTACATGCCACGGCCTTTGTTACACCAGTTGTAGAGCACTGGCTGGAACGAGAAATAGCCCAATGGGTCCACCAACGGGGATCGATCCTAGACCGACCGCACATCAAGCGAACGGTTTACCACTGAGCTACATCCCGCCCACGTCCTGGAGATTAATTCATATTGCCATCAAGAGTCAAGTCCAGCTATATACTGCTGTAATTCTGCATAGACCATTTACTCTCTAATATGGGGATTTTGGAGGGACTCCATGGCTTCTAGATTATGGTAGCCCCACTCTCATGGCTAGTGATATTCAATGTTGGGCTACTGAATAACTACTATTGCCATGTCCAATGGCTAGTGAAAACAAAATTTGTCAAATGCTGCATTTAAGTATATTTTGTAAATTTGAATATCCTGTCCACACCCTAACTTACCAATCTTAGTGTTTTTAATCTCTGTCTCCCTCTTTAGGTAACATATTCGATTATTACTATTAGTAAAATTGTATTAAGTAAAATACGGCTAGTGAAATTTTAATCATGGCCAGTAAATGACAAAAAATCACTGCTCCATACCTCAATACGCCTCCATTCATTTTCACTAAAACCGCATTTAAATGTGAACTAGATTGTAAATAACATCTAAACGTAATCGAAGAATGTCGCGTCACTGAAGGAAGAAAACAATGATAATTTCTTCTGTTTCTAAGACATTAATTTTCTATATTATAGTTGTACATGGAAGGAAGGAAGGAGGAAATGTTTTATTAACGACACACTCAACACATTTTAACGACGGTTATCTGGCATCGGCCATGTGGTCAAGAACCACACAGATAATGAAAGAGGAAACCCGTTGCTCCCACTTCATTGGCTACTTTTTTAAATTAACAACAAAGGATCTGTTACGTGCAGGATGATACATGTCATGGCCTTTGTTATACCAATTAAAGGGCACTGGCTGGAACGATAAATGGTCAATTGTTTTTAAAATATATAAAAGGCCGATAAGCAAGATCCACCACGATACACAAAAACAACACACACACACACGCACACACACACATATATATACACACACACACATATACACACACACACACACGCACATACACACACACAGAAATACACACGGACAAACACATGCACACACATATACACATACATACACACACACGCATACACACATACACATACACACACACATACACAACACACACATGTAATATAATATGCTCACCATAATTTTAAAAAAAGTCATATATCCCTTAGTTTACCTAAGAAACAGAGATAATTTAGACATAACTTTTATAATATAAACTAAATCCGCATAGGTTTTTAGAATAAAAGAGAGACTTTTTAAAACTATATTTAATTAAAAATGGTCATTAACATGTTTTATGACCCTGTATACTATATTCATGCATAATATTCACTTATCTGTACAATGCTCACCACAAGCTATCCATCGATATACTACATGCCCATATTCTAAAGAAACAACACCTCTTACATTGATGCTATAAGTCAATAGTGAATACTGACCTTGGACAATATCAAAATGACCTTGACCTTCATTAGAAAAAATGGAACCATTTTTTTTTTTTTTGCAATCGACATACTATAACAATTACAATCATGGATGGTTCCAATAATTAGCATTCAAGTCCCACGGAATTGCATATGCCCCTACACTAAGATTGGATAAAAGTAGCCATTGGAATTTCTACTGACGTATCTTCGGTACATTAATTTTTCTCTTTGGCTTTCCGGAAAATAAAGACATAATAAAATTTAATATAATTGTAATTTTGGCAAAACAGCTCATCATTCGAAATATATAACGAAAAACTCGTTGCAACTACTGCACCACATCTAGTCAAAGGCCGTGGTATGTGCTTTCCTGTCAGTGAGAAAGTGCATATTAAAGATCCTTTGCTACTAATGAAAACATGTAGCGGGTTTCCTCTGATGACTATGAGTAATAATTACCATTCAATAGCCGATCACTGTGCTAAACAACACACCCTTCAACTTTAACTTTATAACAAAATAAATATGAATAATGTTTTTGTCAGACGGATTGTATGACAGTCCGAGCCAACTCTGACAGACATAACATTTGTGTAAATGTATATACATGTATATAGTTTATTGTATGCACGTTTACTGTCAGAGACATAGACTTTTCTCTGATTATGTCAGCTTTCAGACATTGTAAAAATGCATTCATAATGAGAATGGTGAATAAAATGCTAATTAAAAAAAAGACAAAATAAAATATAGTCTGTACCGTGGCTGTTTCTAAGGAATCGTCTCCTGTTGTTATGACAATTACGTCATAAATCACCCCCCAAAGGTCAAGACAATTTAGCTCGTGCCCAAATCTCATTAATATAGCTCTGGCCGCAAATAAATCAAGGAACAGCAACCACACGCTACTAGGATTATTAACGTCTAGAGAACACACGCGAGGCATAGTTAACCGTACAGTGTGGCATGTAGGAATATATAATACGAATATGGCACGTTCGCACAACACACACACACACACACACACACACACACACACAGATCGAGAGACAGAGAGAGAGAGAGAGAGAGAGAAGAGAGAGAGAGAGAGAGAGAGAGAGAGAGAGAGAGAGAGAGACATCTGTGTGTGTGTGTGTCTGTATATGTGTATGAGTCTGTCTTTGTGTGTGTCTGTGTATCTGTGTGTGTGTGTGTGTCTCTCTCTCTCTCTCTCTCTCTCTCTCTCTCTCTCTCTCTCTCTCTCTCTCTCTCTCTCTCTCTCTCTCTCTCTCTCTCTCCCAACGATCAAAATAACTGTGGCGTCGTAGGGTAAAAAACGAATATACACATATGAGTTATCCTTATTCCAAGACTTCTTTTTTCCGCTGAAAAAACACCTATACAGGATGAGTTACCGTTTAGTTTACCTAAGCACAATTGCAATGGCAATGACGATTTACAGTAGGCGGGATATTGCTCAGTGGTTGAATGCTCTCTTGAGGTGCGATCGATCGCCCTTTATGGACTGGGATGTTATCCCGTTCCAACCAATTCCCTACAGCTTATTCAGCGAAGGTCGAAGCATGAAGCCATGACCTGTCTATGGGAAAGTGAATATAAAATATCCCTTGTTTCGGTACAAGTAGTCAAGCCTGTTTGACACAGTCATTCTCTCTTTCTCCCCCCTCTCCCCCCTCTCTCTCTCTCTCTCTCTCTCTCTCTCTCTCTCTCTCTCTCTCTCTCTCTCTCTCTCATTATCTGTTTCTCTCTTTATATCTTTCTCTCTCCCCTCCTCTCTCTTTTGCTTTCGCTCGCTCTGTCTCGCTCTGTCTGTCTCTGTCTCTGTCTCTGTCTCTCTCTCTCTCTCTCTCTCCTTCTTCCTCGCTTTCTATCTGTCACTTTCTCTCTCTCATGCTCCGTCTCTCTCTCTCTCTCTCTCTCTCTCTCTCTCTCTCTCTCTCTCTCTCTCTCTCTCTCTCTCTCTCTCTCTCTTATCTCTTTTCTCGCTTTCTCTCTTTATATCTCTCTCTCTCTCCTGCTCCGCTTTCGCTCGCTCTGTCTCGCTCTGTCTCTGTCTCTCTCTGTATCTGTATGTCTGTCTGTCTCTCTCTCTCTCTCTCTCTCTCTCTCTCTCTCTCTCTCTCTCTCTCTCTCTCTCTCTCTTTCTGTGTGTGTGTGTCTCTGCCTCCCAGTCTTTCCGAAATATCAAAACTATTTAGAAATGGTTAGAGATGAAAACCACGTTTATACTAAATTTGACAAAACCATGCATTTTCAATCGTGGTGCAGAGCCGTAAATGGCTGGGTAGAGAGTGGCAGTGTCCACCCCTTCTCTGAAAATACAAAAACCCAAACGTGTCATATTCATTTAAAAAGTGTTACAGTACCTAATTATATTGTTTTTGTTTGTTTTGTTACTTTTTTTTTCTTTTTTTCTTTTTTCTTTCTTTCTTTCTGTCCTCTAGTCATTTTAGGCTATATATGGGCCCTGGTGTGGCTCTGCAATCTGAATGACAAAACCATATTCCGGGAGTCGAGAGGACATCTTAGGCAAAGTGATTGCTTTCATGATCCACAAACAGGTTCTCGTCTTTAGGAGGACTACCACTCGACAGGATATCCGTAGCACGATGTTTCATCCCTCTTGCACCGCCTGTAGAAGGACTGCCACTCTCAGACTAGCCTAGAAAAGCCAAACGTGCACTGGGTCGAATATATACAGCTGTGATGGCATGCATTCATGAATCACAGTACAAATAATGATGATATCAGGTGTTCGCAAAAGGTGAGCATATCCTACCCAAAAGGCGACTACACAAAATAGCAAAACAAATACAGCGTATGTTTAGTTCTGTTGGAGGCTGTTACCAATTATTATCAACATGTGTGCAGCGGTAGAGTACTCGCCTTAGGTTCCTAGGTCGAAGGATCGAACCGCCTTGGTAGACTTGGTAT
This sequence comes from Gigantopelta aegis, assembly GCF_016097555.1. Taxonomy (NCBI): domain Eukaryota; kingdom Metazoa; phylum Mollusca; class Gastropoda; order Neomphalida; family Peltospiridae; genus Gigantopelta; species Gigantopelta aegis. The sequence continues at coordinate 20,836,279 of NC_054713.1, read as the reverse complement.
GTGCTGTCATGTATGTGTATAAGTGCATATATAGAGGTTATTATACGAGCTTGTGTGTCGTACTGATTTTACGAAACGAGTGTCAGGAGTTTTGTATTGCCTGGGCAAAAGCGAGGGTAATACATGAATCCTAACACGAGTTTCATAAAATTAGTACGATTCACACGTGAATGTAAACATTTCTTTATTATCTATATTATCCATAATATTTTTTAAATTATTATTAATAACAAAGACCGTGTCAAAATGTAACCAGAAGGAGACCAGAAAAGACGTCATTTTGTTAAGCGATTACACAGAGCTAAGACTAGGAAACGCGCATTACGTTATGACGTTGCTTGCCAAAATTACGTCATTTATTGTGCAAGTGAAATAATTATGAACGCTTGTCGTACTGGTTATATTTCCCTGTATATATTTAACGCTGCGGTTAATAAATAAGATTCCTTGCTGCTAATGGAAAACTGTAGCTGGCTTCATCTCAAGACTACGTGTCAGAATGTCCAAATGTCTGTCATTCAATAATCAATGTGTTCTAGTGTTGGCGTTAAACACACACACTTTAACCTTTTTATATACTCTCATCTCTCCCTCCTCAAAAATATATTTTTGTATTTGTTTCAAAACGTACGCTGGCATTACCAACCTCCTTCATCTCCACCTAGCATATCTTACGGTTTGTACGTTCGTAAATATTTAGATAATTGCAAACGGTTCCATAATAACCTAAACGTTAAGATAACAAGACGATTTGACATGCTTTCACGATTTGACATGCTTTCACGATTTGACATGCTTGTGGCGCTATCGTCAAATCAAGAAAGAAAGAGGGGAAGGGAGAACTGAAATCGATTTTAAAATAATTAAATGTTCTCTGTACACACAACAAAAAATTCTGTGCCCAATTAAAATTAATATCTCAGCTTTTAAGTAAAATCTTCGCGGTATTAAATAGCCTCATCCACTGCAGATAAAACGGTCTAATTTGAAAGTTCTCTTACAATCGATCGTTTCTTCGTTTTTGAGATGCACAATTGTGAGTCCTTTTTTTTTCTTATCTTTACTTTTTTTATTTTTGCTTTTTTTGCTTCTTTTTTTGCTTCTTTTGTTTTCAATGCAACCGACATATTTTTTTATTGGAAATATCATTCCTTTCGGATGCCTAACGCAGAAAGAAGTTATTGATTGAAGTATGGTAGAAAATGTAAGCATATTATGTTCATATCAAAATGCAGCTGTGACAAAACTCCCAAGGCTATTCGTGCACGTATTGGATAGCTTCACTAATTTGACTCGCTTAATTGACGTCCAGGAAGTACGTTGCATTTCATTTCAACTTATTTTCGTGCTTATATCCAGTTAAGGTTCAAGCACGCTCTCCTGGGCACACACCTCAGCTATATGGACTGTCTGTCCGGGACAGTGGATTAGATGTAAGTTGTTAGTTGTTAATGAGAGAGAAGTTGGTGTAGTGGTCTTGCACCTACCTACTGAGTCGTTAAACTCGCTCTTGTTGGGGACCAGTACCAGGCTGCGAACCCAGCACCAAAAAGCCTTATATTCATTTGCTTAACCACGACACTACCGAGACCGGTGAGGAAGTATAGTTGTTGGCTTTTGCTGTAAGTAAGAGTTATCGGCCTTCCAAGTGGTGTAATAATTAAGCCATTTTCTGGATGTCAAATATTTGGTAATTTTGACTCATTGTCATCAAACCGGCCTCGGTGGCGCAGTGGTTAAGCCATCGGACTACAGGCTGGTAGGTACTGGGTTCGGATCCCAGTCGAGGCATGGGATTTTTAATCCAGATACCGACTCCAAACCCTGAGTGAGTGCTCCGCAAGGCTTAATGGGTAGGTGTAAACCACTTGCACCGACCAGTGATCCATAACTGGTTCAACAAAGGCCATGGTTTGTGCTATCCTGCCTGTGGGAAGCGCAAATAAAAATCCCTTGCTGCCTGTCGAAAAAAGAGTAGCCTATGTGGCGACAGCGGGTTTCCTCTTCAAAACAGTTTCAAAATGACCATATGTTTGACGTCCAATAGGCCGATGATAAGATAAAAAATCAATGTGCTCTAGTGGCGTCGTTAAATAAAACAAACTTTACTTTCACTGTCATCAAAGGAAACCCTTACATTTTTCTATTAGTAGCAAGGGATATTTTATATGCTCTTTCCCACAGACAGGCAAGCACATATCACGGCCTTTGACCAGTTGCGTAGCACTGGTTAGAACGATAAAAATAAAACATGTAATTCTGAAGGTTGTAGTCAAGCATTTGCATCTTGTCTCTGGGTTCCGGGTCACATGTGTTTCACCGTTTGAAGTACGGAAACGAATCCACTGGGAACGCATGTAATGGGAGCCGTGACTCTGATTTGTAGTAATATGCGACAGCGGATGTTTGAGCAAATGCTGTTAGCAGTGTCCAGTAAATTAATATATTGACTACTTAATCAGGCAAATCTTCGCTGTGGGAAATTACAATAACAATTTACCCTGGTACTCTGAACTGTACTATGTTGAGAATGGAGTTTGAATAAAAGTGATCGAAGATGAAACAAACAAGCAAAAACAAAAAGCCACCACCCGCACCCCATCCTAACCCCCAAAGTTAAAACCTTCAAACACCCCTAAAAAACCCACACACACAAAGAAAAAAAAAGAAAAGAAATAAACAAACAAACAAAATAAAACATCACAAAACAAAAATAAAACAAAAAAATAAAACAAAACAAAAACAATACGAACAACAACAAAATAAAAATAAATATATATATATAAACGAAAAAAAACCCCGCAATACAGAACTATAAGAACAAAAAGAACAAACAAAACAAAACAAAAAATATCGCTTTGCACACGTGTTGTTTTCCCATCGCCTACTATACTTCCGGAAGGGAATCTGTAAACTTTAACAGATCGTTCTACGTGTTCTGTCATTGTAAGATATTTACGACTAACACAGCCCAGGGGCATATGTAGGGCAACGTTTAACAAGGGCACGGTCTACAATATCCAGTAAAGGGTGTAACATTTAAAGGAACACCATTAATATTCAACAGTGAATTAATATGCATTATGCAAATACTCCCCAAAACACCAAGCCGACATGTACCGCACCAAACACAAATTAAATCACGGTATTCATTCGCAAAATACTAGGATTTTCGTGGTGGATCGAAATTCAAAAAGTGATGCGCATCCCCAGCATTCTCACCTGGAACGCGCATGCAGCCTTCGTAACAGCTAAAATTTCATTTTAATATAATTATTATTCACTTGTATACAATATCAGTATCTGAATTTTCAATGTGTTTCTGATCGTCATAATTTGTCCAGGGGGCGGGACGTAGCCCAGTGGTAAAGCGTTTACCTGATGCGCGGTCGGTCTAGGATTGATCTCCGTCGGTGGGCCCTTTGGGCTATTTTTCATTCCAGCCAGTACACCACGACTGGTATGTCAAAGGCCGTGGTATGTGCTATCCTGTCTGTGGGATGGTGCATATAAAAGATCCTTGCTACTAATGGGAAAATGTTGCGGGTTTCTTCTCTAAGATTATATGTCAATATTACGAAATGTTTGACATCCAAAAGCCAATGATTAATAAATTAATGTGCTCTAATGGTGTCGTTAAACAAAACAAACTTGTTTTTAACCTTTGCAATAGCAAAACCTTTTCTTTGATATGTGCAAAATTATTGGCAAGTAAAATCGAACTTGGATCACTAGAAAAATTAGAGCGATCAGAACGTATTGAAGTGACAAACAAGAAAATGTATTTATTCTGCAATTATAGTCGTAAAAAAAGACCATTAGATCTAAACATCATATGATGGCAACAAAGACTGCACAGTCCCGTTGAACATAAATTGTTTAGGCTTTGTCGTGTCATCGAGTGTAATACATAATCAATAGAGTGTAATACATGATCTAGGTTAGGTTTTATCCCGGGAATACCGACTCGGCATGTACCATTTCACAAACACAAACATTAAAACATTCTTTGGAAGTAGTTAAAAAATTGGTGTTAGTATTGTGCTTTTGGAAGGGGTTCATATATATACATA
>NC_054713.1:20804706-20829706 GCF_016097555.1 Gigantopelta aegis | reverse complement strand
CTGAAGACTGATTTAGTTTTTAGTTTTTTTAATAAATAAATAATTTGTAATGTAAAACTGAAGACCGATAACCCATCCCGTACGTATTGGTATGGTTCGCTGTACTGCGGCCACTAAAATAGACTCGCCCGATATTTTTAGAATTTGTATGCTCCAAAATAACGTTATAAAAGGCGAAGTGTGATTGGTCAGTATTTAAATTATTATTTACAGACGAAATGTTACTTGGACATTGGAGACTACGCAGTGTTGTTAGCAATCTGATTAAAATTATTTCTACTGGTCTAAATAAGGCATTCGTAATTCATATGAAACATGTCGTATACCCTCAGGATAATTCGGAATGTTTTCAAATTATTTTCAAATCATAGGCATGATTCTGCAAATAAGGTTTTGATTGGTGGACATGAGCTCCAACTGGCTGCTGTTAGATCCACATGTAATAGTGGAGCTAATTTTAATTAGATTGGTAAAGCTGCTCGCTTGATGCGCGGTCGGTCTGGGATCGATCCCTGTCGGTGAGTCCATTGGGCTGTTTCTAGCCCAAGCCAGTGTACTACGACTGGTATATCAACAATGTCGGTGGTGTCGTTAAACAAAACAAACGTATTCGTAGACTAGTTACCATAACAACGACTTTTCTCTTGTCTACATTGCTTGTGTTCTGATGTAATTATTTCCAACCAGCAGAAAGAAAGTTTGTTTTGTTTATCGACACCTCTAGAGCACATTAATTAATTAATCATCGGCTATTGAATGTCAAACATTTGGTAATTCTGACTTGTAGTTATCAATTGCTATTTTCAAAAATTCTGCCCATTTTCAACCCCCCCCCCCCCCCCCCCCCCTCCATCCCGAGTCAGGTCACCGAGCTTATCGGAGGTCGGACTCGGGATGGGCGTGTTCGAAACCCTAGTGGTATATGGGCACGTTAAACTAGTTATCATCATCATCATCATCATCAGAGGAAACCCTCTACATTTTTCCTAATGCAGCAAAGGATCGTTTATGTACACTTTCCCATTGATGGGAAAGCACATACCACGGCCTGCACCAGTTGTGGTGCACTGATTGGAACGAGAGAAAAAACAATCAGTTGAATGGATCTACGGAGGTGGTTCGATACTGTGACGCAAGCACCTCAAGCGAGCACTCAACCGACTGAGCTAAATCTCCATTGTGCAAATAATTTTAGGGGTTTTTTTTTTTTAAATTGTTTAGGTGGCGGAACGTAGCCCAGTGGTAAAGCCCTCGCATTATGCGTGGTCGGTATAGGATTTAGCACCGTCAGTGGGTCCATTGGGCTATTTCTCGTTCCAACCATTTACGTGTAAAGGAAATGCTTTGCATAAAGGTCAAGTCAGTCTGTCAGCACTAAATCACTGCATACGTTAAAGTTAAAGTTTCTTTTGTTTAAAGTCACCACTAGAGCACATTGATATATTAATCATAGGCTATTGGATGTAAAACAGTCGGTAATTTTGACATATACAATATAGTCTGAGAGAGGAAACCTGCTACATTTTTCCATTAGTAGCAAAGGGTATTTATCTTTCATATGTACCATACCACAGGACAGGACAGCACATACGACGACTTTTAATATACCAATGGTGGTGTACTGGCTGGGATGAGAAATAACCCAATGAGCCTACTAACGGGAATTGAACCAAGACCGACCTCGCATCAAGCGAGCGCTTTACCACTGGGCTATGCCTCATCTCATATCGGAAGGAATTAATACTTCAAGCAAAAAAAAAAAACCCCACAAAAAACAAACAAAAACAAAATGCCTAAAAACCCTAAGCTTTAACCAGGACTATCCTACACTACTAAAAGGGAAATACACAGCTTAACAGGCAAAGCTGTACCTAATGTACGTTAAGAGATCTTCGTTTATTTTATAGACAGAAACTTGACATTGAAACGCAAATAAGACAAAAAATCCAACGTAATGAATCAGAACTCGCCAATTCTGAGATCACACATCTGTCTTGGTATATATATACCGGCCTCGTTGGCGTCGTGGTTAGGCCATCGGTCTACAGGCTGGTAGGTACTGGGTTCGGATCCCAGTCGAGGCATGGGATTTTTAATCCAGATACCGACTCCAAACCCTGAGTGAGTGCTCCGCAAGGCTCAATGGGTAGGTGTAAACCACTTGCACCGACCAGTGATCCACAACTGGTTCAACAGATGCCATGGTTTGTGCTATACTGCCTGTGGGAAGCGCAAATAAAAGATCCCTTGCTGCTAATCGGAAGGAGTATTCCATGTAGTGGCGACAGCGGGTTTCGTCTCAAACTCTGTGTGGTCCTTAACCATATGTCTGACGCCATATAACCGTACATAAAATGTGTTGAGTGCGTCTTTAAATAAAACATTTTTCTTTCTTTCTTTCTGTCTTGGTATTATAAACTATATATAAAACTAAATCTCACTTTGTAACATTTCCATTTTCCCCAAAGCGAAAATGTGAAGGAAAATTCCATATTTACAAGACGTTTATCAAATTTGTTTCTTACTTGAAAACCCGAAAAAAAATCATATTTAAGAAGAATTTGTCACGTTTTTTTTAAAGTTAAAACTACATAAAAAGTCAATGTTCACACGAATTTTGCATTCCTTTTTTTTCGGCTTTAACATGGAAGTTATAATGCGAAAATCGATATGAACGATTTGGATCCCTCCACGTCAGTTTCCGATTACTGTACAACTGTCAAATATATTGCTGCTCCGAGCAAATGGTACTGTAAAGCATATTACATTCCAAACTATTGTGAAACCATGCAATTGATGGATATTTGCTTAGCTCCAGGAGGCGCTTTAAAAAACATTTATCTGAAAATGTCAATTGAGAGGAGAGGCCTCTGTGGGATGGGCGTGTAATTGGTAAACAGTTGTTGTGCTAGGGCAAAACATAACCATTTTAGTGCCCATTGATAAAAAGATGGAACATGCCGAGTTGTGAAAATAACCAATTCATTTGATTAGATTAACCGCAGATCGACACGATAAAAAAAAAGTCGTATTCAATTGATTAGTCGGTGTTCTATCATAAAAAAGGAGGAATGTCGTAACAGATTAGGACCGCCATTTTGAAAATAGAAGGGGCCAAAAAATCCGATTCCGAGATAGAAAAGCTTTTATGATTTTCTTTCCTGTTAAAATATTTCAAGTTTATTTGACATCATAACAAACATGGAACTTATTGTGAAATTAAAGGGCTATATTAAAGGGGTTGTGCTATATTAAAGGGACTGTGCTATATTAAAGCCACTTTTAACATAAATTGACTGACATATAGCTTTTTATAACGACTAGTGAGCGGGACGTAGCCCAACGGTAAAGTGTTCGCCTGATGCGCGGTCGGTCTAGGATCGATCCCTGTCTACATTGGGCTATTTCTCGTTCCAGCCATTGCACCACATGGTACGTGCTATCCTGTCTGTGGGATGCTGCATATAAAATATCCCTTGCTACTAAGAAAAAAAATGTAGCGGGTTTCCTCTCTTTAAGACTGTAAGTAAAAATTACCAAATGTTTGACATCCAATAGCCGATGATTAATAAATATATGTGCTCTAGTGGTATCGTTAAACAAAACAAACAAAAACTGTCGTTACGCAAAGCAAACTTTATGTATTAATTATCATTATTATATTTTTTTCTAAACTTACGAAAGTACTGAGACGTAAACTTGAGTTTGCCCTACAACAAGGGTTATAGGGTGACAAGGAAAAAACAATTGAATTTGTATACAGAGTGTGATATTGTAAATGACAAATTGTATTTAAAGGGACATTCCCGAGTTTGCTGCATTGTAAGATGTTTCCGACTAATAAAATATTTCTATGATTAAACTTACATATTAAATATGTTTTCTTGTTTAGAATAACAGTGTCTGTATATTCAATGTGTTTCTGGTCCTCTTAATATTTGTAAGAAGCCAAAACTGGATTTTGTCTTCAAATAATTTCGTACGTACATGTAAAAAAACAAATCATATTTTAGGAAATAAAATGAAATTTACCTTAGTACAAATATTAGAACGATCAGAAACACGTTTAATATACAGTCACTAATATTTTATGCAGGAAAATATATTTGATATGTAATTACAATGGTTAAAAAGTCTATGTTAGTCGATAACATCTTAAAAATTGCAGCAAACTCAGGAATGTCCCTTTAATATGTAATTGCATTCATTTTCCCAGTAGTTGAATTGAAACTGTTAAATTGGCAGAACACTCAGGACATTCTCTTTAATAACATTTATTGATGTATTTTTGCAGACGAATTTCGGTTTCTAACATTTGTCTATGGAATATTGGATTTCGACATATAAATACTGTTTACAGAGACTGTTCTGAATTAACTGTTATTATAAGATGTTTACGACTAACAGATCCTTTTTTATGACTTAAACTACAAGATATTTTCCTGTTTAGAATATCAGTGTCTGTATAAACAAGTTGTTTGTTGTCGTCCTAATGTTTGTAGTACATAAAACTGTATTTTACATTTCAATAATTTCGTAACGTACGAAAACGTAATTAATTTATATATCACATCTCGTATATAAATATATAAACGAATACGAAGTAAAATAAACAATGATTGCTGCATAGAGACTAATACATGAGTGGCCGTTAGATACCATTTATCTCATAACGAATTGTTTAAAATGTATTTAACAAGCGAAAGCGAGTTTGATACGTTTTTAAACAACGGCTTGAGAGATAAATGGTATCTAATGGACACGAATGTATTATTCTATTTCTCACATATTCTCAAAAAAAAGGTTTTAAGCAAATTTTAAAATATTTTTCTACTAAAAGTTATTTACAGCCGTTGCACTTGTAGCTGACTTACGCGTCACAGACACATGATTACCAGGTTAACTATACGCCACAGTCTAATCGATTTCCATCGTGTAGGTTTTCATTGGTTGTATGGCATTGATGACATGGGCCCCGTTCCACGAAGCGATCTTAGCCCTAAGATCACCGTGACTGCACAGCTAACATATGCACTTAAAGCCTTAGGATTAGTGAAAGTTCCGGCCTTCCTTCTCGCCCCCTCCCCCCCCCCCCCCCCCCCCCCCCTCCTGGTCAAACCAATGCCCGAAATACGATTGGTAGTCTTTTTTTTAATTAATATTAAATTTAATATAACTTTTCTGTGGGCTGGGCCTACCCCCTACCCTTCCTCCTTACCTTTGGGGACTAAATAATTTTATTATATAGGTAAATTATATATTTTTAGACTTCCCCATCTAAAATAGCGTCAAATTAAATTTTTATTATCAATATAGATTAGGGTTATATATGTATTAAGGACGCAGTCAAAAATTATTAATGTTGGCATATTTTTATTTAATATTTTGGCATTAAATTTCTAAATTTCTAAATTGTTATAGTAGTTAGGTTTTTCCTGCCCCGAGTCAGACCACCGATCTTATCGGAGGCCGTACTCGGGGTAGGCGTGCTCGAAACCATAGAAGTATATGAGCACGTTAAAACTGTATCTAAGTTCTAAGCACTTAAGGTGATCTTAGCGCTAAGATCGCTTTGTGGAATGGTGCCCTGGACATCACCTAGGAGCAGCCAGTCGTACGTCTTAATTTTTTTTAAACATGTACATGCGTCAACAACCTTGCGTAATCAAAAATAACGATTGGTGTTCTCACCAACGGGTGTGTAAGAAAAATATCTGCCCACGATCGTAAGAGACATTGATATTCTAAAGAAAACAATTACACAATATGCAATTTTAGTATTACAATGGGCGCAAACTCAGGACAGTGCCTTTAAAACTTGAATATTTATGACGAAGTCGTGACATATTACTGCCTCGTAAATGGCCGAATACGCATTGTAGTCTCAGAGTAGACCTGGGTTCTCAATCAGAAACACGCCATGACAGGTGTTCAATCAAAACAAGGGCAGGCTACTGGAGAGATATGGCGGCCATTACCGAAACCGAGTCAACTAGTGTCAATTGATATTAATTAAACGTTGTACAGAGAATGGGGTTTATGTGTTTATATACTAGTCTTCTTACTGGAGAACAGCGGTCAGTGGAATGAAAGGAGAGAGAGAGAGAGAGAGAGAGAGAGAGAGAGAGAGAGAGAGAGAGAGAGAGAGAGAGAGAGAGAGAGAGAGAGAGAGAGAGAGAACACTAATCTAGTTATCAAAACGTAAATGTGTATTACAATATACATACACTTGTGTATTACAATACACCTACACTTTTGGAGGAAAAGAGTAGGTGTATCAGTGAATACACCTACACTTTGAACAAAAGAAACCATGAAAACGAGAACGGAAGTGTGGTATAATTAGCAATACACCGCTGTAGTTCTTCGAACAAATTGCAAAACACATTGACGTCAGCTTATATTACTCTAATATACACATATGGTACCCCTAGTACTAGTATTGTTGTGAACTGTGATGCTGACATTCTATGTTGTTTATACAAGTGTTCATTTCTCGCCAAATGATTACAATTCCGCATCAAATTTTGTTTTGTGACTTATTTACTATTTCGAGAAACTGGTCAATATGTATAAAAAAAAATATTTATGAAATGTCCCCTTTACGTCTTTAATCGAAAATGTTTGTTTCTTTATTTGCTTGGTTGTTCTTGTTGTTTGTTGTTGTTGTTTGTTTGTTTTTTGTTGTTTTTTGGGGGTCGGGGGTCTTGGGTTTTTAAAAACTATTTCTTGTTTCGTTTTTGTATTTGTATTCCTTGTACGCGCAATTTATGTTCGTATATTGGCAAGATATGACGACTAAATAAATTTCTAAATTTCTAAATTTCTGGGACGAAACTAATTTTAAGCTAGTTATGCAAAGGAGTGTTATTTTGTTCAAAGTTATTTATTCTTTTATTACCAGGTGATGGTTTTGATTTTAAAAAAACAAACAAATTTGGAACACCACATTTGTAATTTAAAAATAATAAAATAAATTTGTAATTTAAGAACTCTTTTGTTTTGGCGTTTAGGCATTAAACACGTGTCGACCTAGTACACTGGAAAACGGTAAAGTTATGAAATAAAACGGTTCATTTCATTGTTTTTCCTATTATGTAGGATTGCATGATAAATAAAATAACAGGTTATTGTCTTAAGATATCGGCTTTATCCTGGTCATGTTGAATGGCTCCATTCTAACTTTTGCTGGATAAAGCCGATATTTTCAGACAGTAACCCGTCATTCTCTATGGATCTGCTACTAGACGTCAAACAAATTTTATGAATTAAAGGCACATTCCTCAATTTGTTGCAATTTTTAAGATGTTATCGACTAACAGAGATTTTTAACGATTCTAATTACATATCAACTATATTTTTCTGCATAAAATATTAGTGGCTGTATATCAAACGTGTTTCTGATCGTTCTAATATTTGTACTAGGTTAAATTTCATTTTATTTCCTAAAATATTGTTTTTTCGTACGTAATAATTATTTGAAGACACAATCTAGTTTGGGCTTCTTATAAATATTAAGACGACCAGAAACATATTGAATACACAGACACAGATATTCGAAACAAAAAAAAATATATTTAATATGTATGTTTAATCGTATAAAATTTTTATTAGTCGAAAACATCTTACAATGCAGCAAACTCAGGAATGTCCCTTTAAAAGATTATTATCAATAATATACAAATCCATCCGTTACAGTAACATACAGAGTAGCGTACGAAATGTTAACAATATTTAACATATTTGATATATCAACATATATTTTCTTTAGAAAGTAACAAACAAACAAAAACAAAACTTACAAAAACACAAACAAAAACAAAAACAAAAACACACCCAAACACCCAAACACAAACAAACAAAAACCCCACACATACAAAACAAAACACACAAAAATCCAACATACAAAAAAAAGGACAACAACAAACAAACAACAACAACAACAAACAAACAAAAACAAAACAAAACACAACTAAACACAAAAAAACACAACGACAACAACAATACAAAAACTGAGAAATAAATTTAAACAAAACACCCGCAACATTATGTTACATTGTTTATTAGTGTTTCTCATGTTTTATGAATAAACTTTTTCTATCGAAAATACAGGATACTAGTATTGTAAACGAATTGTGATGCGATGCCCACGTTCTACCGTTACTGACCCAAGGTGTCCTATATCTAATAATATTTATATTTCCTTTGACTTGTGTGCACTGTAGCATGTTCATATTACACCTGCCCAATGCAATTGACGTTTATTACCTCATGTATATTGCTTTGTTATTTGGTCGTTATTTCATAGCTTGGGGCTCTCCATAAACGAAATAAACATTAACAATACACCTGTAAATGGAATAATGCTTATTGCTTGAGTTTTAATTAATGACGATGAATATTTGCTTGTGATGTAGTGTTTTGTATAAATTGTATTATAACAAAACCGTTGAATCTTGTTAATGAATAAATAAAAAACAAATAAAATAACAAATAAAAACAAACAAACAAAACAAATGAAAACAGACAATACAAATAAATAAATAAATTATTTTTAAAATAATAATAACAAATTTATATATATATAATTATATATATATATATATATATATATATATATTTATATAAGATCTTATCTCTGATTATACCTAGAGCCGAGCCACTCGGGTTTTAGACTGCCCGATACAGAGAGATCTAATTGATATACAGTTAGAAGAGATATTTGGATAATCGTGTTTTATTCAGTTACGGGTATTATAGGATCCTCGTGACAATATCAAATATATTTTTTCTGCATAAAATATTAGTGGCTGTATATTAAACGTGTTTCTGATCATTCTAATATTTGTACTATGTCAAATTTAATTTTATTTCCTAAAATATATTTATTTTTTTCGTGCGTACAAAATTATTTGAAGACAAAATCCAGTTTGGGCTTCTTACAAATATTAAGTCGACAAGAAACACATTGAATATACAGACACTGATATTCTAAACAAGAACATATATTTAATAAATATGTTTAATCGTAGAAATATTGTATTAGTCGGAAACATCTTACAATGCATCAAACTCAGGAATGTCCCTTTAAAAGATTATTATCAATAATATACAAATCCATCCGTTACAGTAACATACAGAGTAGCGTACGAAATGTTAACAATATTTAACATATTTGATATATCAACATATATTTTCTTTAGAAAGTAACAAAAAAACAAAAACAAAACTTACAAAAACACAAACAAAAACAAAAACAAAAACACACCCAAACACCCAAACACAAACAAACAAAAACCCCACACATACAAAACAAAACACACAAAAATCAACATACAAAAAAAGGACAACAACAAACAAACAACAACAACAACAACAAACAAACAAAAACAAAACAAAACACAACTAAACACAAAAAAACACAACGACAATACAAAAACTGAGAAATAAATTTAAACAAAACACCCGCAACATTATGTTACATTGTTTATTAGTGTTTCTCATGTTTTATGAATAAACTTTTTCTATCGAAAATACAGGATACTAGTATTGTAAACGAATTGTGATGCGATGCCCACGTTCTACCGTTACTGACCCAAGGTGTCCTATATCTAATAATATTATATTTCCTTTGACTTGTGTGCACTGTAGCATGTTCATATTACACCTGTCCAATGCAATTGACGTTTATACCTCATGTATATTGCTTTGTTATTTGGTCGTTATTTCATAGCTTGGGGCTCTCCATAAACGAAATAAACATTAACAATACACCTGTAAATGGAATAATGCTTATTGCTTGAGTTTTAATTAATGACGATGAATATTTGCTTGTGATGTAGTGTTTTGTATAAATTGTATTATAACAAAACCGTTGAATCTTGTTAATGAATAAATAAAAAACAAATAAAATAACAAATAAAAACAAACAAACAAAACAAATGAAAACAGACAATACAAATAAATAAATAAATTATTTTTAAAATAATAATAACAAATTTATATATATATAATTATATATATATATATATATATATATATATATATATATATATATATATATATATATTTATATTTATATAAGATCTTATCTCTGATTATACCTAGAGCCGAGCCACTCGGGTTTTAGACTGCCCGATACAGAGAGATCTAATTGATATACAGTTAGAAGAGATATTTGGATAATCGTGTTTTATTCAGTTACGGGTATTATAGGATCCTCGTGACAATATCAAATATATTTTTTCTGCATAAAATATTAGTGGCTGTATATTAAACGTGTTTCTGATCATTCTAATATTTGTACTATGTCAAATTTAATTTTATTTCCTAAAATATGTTTATTTTTTTCGTGCGTACAAAATTATTTGAAGACAAAATCCAGTTTGGGCTTCTTACAAATATTAAGTCGACAAGAAACACATTGAATATACAGACACTGATATTCTAAACAAGAACATATATTTAATAAATATGTTTAATCGTAGAAATATTGTATTAGTCGGACACATCTTACAATGCATCAAACTCAGGAATGTCCCTTTAAAAGATTATTATCAATAATATACAAATCCATCCGTTACAGTAACATACAGAGTAGCGTACGAAATGTTAACAATATTTAACATATTTGATATATCAACATATATTTTCTTTAGAAAGTAACAAAAAAACAAAAACAAAACTTACAAAAACACAAACAAAAACAAAAACAAAAACACACCCAAACACCCAAACACAAACAAACAAAAACCCCACACATACAAAACAAAACACACAAAAATCCAACATACAAAAAAAAGGACAACAACAAACAAACAACAACAACAACAACAAACAAACAAAAACAAAACAAAACACAACTAAACACAAAAAAACACAACGACAATACAAAAACTGAGAAATAAATTTAAACAAAACACCCGCAACATTATGTTACATTGTTTATTAGTGTTTCTCATGTTTTATGAATAAACTTTTTCTATCGAAAATACAGGATACTAGTATTGTAAACGAATTGTGATGCGATGCCCACGTTCTACCGTTACTGACCCAAGGTGTCCTATATCTAATAATATTTATATTTCCTTTGACTTGTGTGCACTGTAGCATGTTCATATTACACCTGTCCAATGCAATTGACGTTTATTACCTCGTGTATATTGCTTTGTTATTTGGTCGTTATTTCATAGCTTGGGGCTCTCCATAAACGAAATAAACATTAACAATACACCTGTAAATGGAATAATGTTTATTGCTTGAAGTTTTAATTAATGACGATGAATATTTGCTTGTGATGTAGTGTTTTGTATAAATTGTATTATAACAAAACCGTTGAATCTTGTTAATGAATAAATAAAAAACAAATAAAATAACAAATAAAAAACAAACAAACAAAACAAATGAAAACAGACAATAAAATAAATAAAAAATAAATTATTTTTAAAATAATAATAACAAATTTATATATATATAATTATATATATATATATATATATATATATATATATATATATATATATATATATATATATATATAGATAGATAGATAGATAGATAGATAGATATATAGATATTATCTTACATTTTCAATGCAATCAAAGTATGTGATATTTTTCAGATCACATACTTTAAGAATTTGATAACTTTGCAAATTAGATGTAAATTAGTCGAAGTCTTGGCACTAGGTCTATTGACCTTTAAGCAAACGTACTTAGGTGACACTCCATGATTGACGTATACATTCATAGTCATCAAATAAAAACATTTCAATGGCATAACTTTATTTTGATGTAAGGACATCCAAAATGACGCCATTCGAGTTTGACGTCATTTCCATTCAAAAATACACCGCGCCACATATTCTTACGTCATTTGAATATCTAGTAATGGCGGACTGGAATTAAAGTTGCGTGTACAGTTTACAAAAACACGTTGTATTAAGCTTGAGCTTGTATGATAAAGAGATTATTACCCTTGTGTATTTCGGTATCGTCAATATCATATATTAGGAATAAAAATAATGTATTATGCTCGCCAGAGGCTCTCATAATACAATTTTTATTCCTAATATATGATATTGACGATACCGAAAAACACTCTGGTAATAACCTCTCTCTGTCTCTGTCTCTCTCTGTCTCTCTCTCTCTCTCTCTCTCTCTCTCTCTCTCTCTCTATATATATATATATATATATATATATATACATACATATATATACATATATATAATAATAATAATAATAATAATAATAATAATAATAATAATAATAATAATAATAATAATAAATGAAAGAAATAAAAACATTAATTAAACCAGAAACTAATTTTTAAAATACCACAACAAATAAATGACCAATCCAGTCGGGTTTTTTTGTGTGTGTTTAACACTGCGTAATGATTTCTTCAGTCCTGTTTCACTCACGTGTATGTCCATTTATTTGAGAAATTCGCTGGGCCACTCGTTTGATATAAATTATTTTAACCATACTGCTAACACAAACTCCCGAAGAAACAAATACGGCTTTCTAGAAGACATATTTGATTAATGAACTCAATCTCAGAATTATAGTTATATTTCCCATTATCCCATCACGCCAGATACCACATTAATCTTATAGATAATTATATCCATGAAAATATTTTCCCTTTAATTAATATTTTGTTTCTCTTTCAGTATAGTCAGTAATGACATTTACGAACAACATATGATAAATTTCAGAAGAACATTCTAAACAGCCATTAGTCCGTTTTGGGTTTTATAACGGTCAGTGAATTAAAGGGGTAATATCTAAGTTCGCCAAATAAATATAATCAACATTTTGAAGATTATACTTTGAATAACACGTCCATAACAAAATTGCAACCAAATAATTTCATTTGATAGTAGAAACTAAGTTAATAGGAAACTCCGTAGAGGATATCAGACAGATCAAACGATTGACGTCACAGTTATTGCTTACGTGTTTTTCACGCAGTGTACGGGGAGCTATAATGTAATTCAGAGCCGATTTAAGGATCCGCAGGGCCTGTAGCACAAATAACACCGGGACCCCCTTCCCAGGATATATATTTTGCAACCCCCATGGGGAGAGGGGGAAAATGACTTTTGGAAAATAAATGTACACGTCACCGCGGGGCTTACTGAAGCGCGGGACGTAGCACGTGTGTAGTGCTACATGTGCTACTAGGATAAACCGGCTCTGATATAATTCTTTGACAGCAAAGAACTGGATCGTGGAACAGTAATATTAACCTGCCTCAGTGGTGTAGTGGTTAAGTCATCGGAGTAAAGATTGGTAGGTACTGGGTTCGATACCGACTGCCACACAGGGCGAGTTTAACGACTCAGTGGGTAGGTGTAGGGCCACTGCACGGACTTTTTCTCTCACTAACAACTAAACACTGATCCTCAGTCCTGGACAGACAGCCCAGATAGCAGAGGTGTGTACCCAGAACAGCGTGCTTGAACACTTAATTGGATATAAGCACGAAAATAAGTATAAACAAACGAAAAAAAAAAAAAAAAAATGTTTTATTTAACGACGCACTCAACACATTTTATTTACGGTTATATGGCGTCAGACATATGGTTAAGGACCACACATATATTGAGAGAGGAAACACGCTGTCGCCACTTCATGGGCTACTCTTTTCGATTAGCAGCAAGGGATCTTTTATATGCACCATCCCACAAACAGGATAGTACATACCACGGCCTCTGTTACACCAATTGTGGAGCACTGGCTGTAAAGAGAAATAGGTCAATGGGCCCACCGACGGGGATCGATCCCACACCGACCGCGAATCGAGCGAGCGCTTTACCACTGGGCTACGTCCCGCCCCAAACAAACGAACAAAGAACTGAGGCAAGGCAAACAATCGCGATCGCTCGCAAAGTTTGAGTTAACGACACCACTAGAGCACGTTGGTTTATTCATCATCTTCTGATGGATGTCAAACATTTGGCGATTCTGAAACCTGCTACAATTTCCATTAGCAGCAAGGGATATTTTGTAAGCAGTCTCCACAGATATGACAGCACATAGTTTCCATGACGTTTGATATACCAGTCGTGTGTAGTGCCCACAAATGTCGCAACGACCACAAATGTCATAACGACCACAAATGTCGCAATGTTACTGCCACAAATGTCCTAATCGACCACAAATGTCACACGATCGACCATTATTGCCCGTTATTGATGCGTGGTTGTTAAATAAAAGTGGCCTTTATAGCAGTTAAGACTGAACATGACAGTCTTGTTCACACTAACATTACTTACATGGTGCTGAACATGGTACGAGAGTTATTTTATTTAACAGTGCTTTTTCACAGTGTAATATTGATTTGATATCGAGTTTTCAGACCACTAAGTTGGTGCTAATAATGAAACATTTTAGGGGATGCTACAGTGGGAATAGATCCTGTAATCCTGCCGAGCAAGGGACACTATATTTGAGCTAAGGGTATAACCCCAAAAGGAAAAAACAGGAAAACATTTGTCGTTGTGACATTTGTGACGTTCAGCGTTGTGACATTTGTGGTTGAGACCTTTGTGACATTTGTGGTTGAGACCTTTGTGACATTTGTGGTCGATCGTGTGACATTTGTAGTCGATTAGGTCATTTGTGGTAATAACATTGCGACATTTGTGGTCGTTGCGACATTTGTGGGCACTACAGTCGTGGGAGAATGGGTACACTTAATTGTTCGATCATTTTAGTCGAGCACTCTACGAACTTAGATAAATCTTGCACACTCGGTTGTTCGCATGACCGCTTTTTTATTTTTTTTTTTTTTTTTTTATTTTATTTTATTATTATTATTATTTATTTTTATTTTTATTATTATTATTATTATTATTTGGGGTTATTTTGTTAGTTTTTTTTTGTTTTTTTGTCTGGTCTGGTTTGAGTTTGGTTTAGGTTTGAGTTTGAGTTTGTGTTTGTGTTTGCGTTTGCGTTTTGGTTTTGGTTGGGTACTTGTTGTTTTTTGTGGGGTTTTTTTTTTTTTTTTTTGGGGGGGGTTGGTTTTGTTGTTGTTTTTTTGTAGTTTTTTTCGTTTGGGGCTGAATTAGCTCAGTCGATTGAGTGCTCTCTTGAGGTGCTTCTGTCGCAGGATCGAACTACCTGAGTGGATCCATTCAAATGATTATTTTTCTCGTTTTTCTAGTGCACCACAATAGTCAAAGACCGTGGTATGTGCTTCCCTGTCTGAATTATCAAATGTTTGACATTCAATAGCCGATGATTAATTAATCAATGTGCTCTAGTGTTGTTGTTGTTAAACAACAAAATGTTTGTTTTCGTTTGTTTGTTGGTTGGTAGGTTAGTTAGGGTTTGTTTTACTTTGTTGGGTTTTTACATCTTGGGGAACTACTGATTACGCCTACTGACAGCACATTAAAACATAAATGTTCTCGAATGCAATATGCAAACTGAATTGACTGCCTGTTTAATATATAATACCTCTAAACATTGCTTAATCGACTGTTATTACAATTATAAGATATTTCCCTTTCGAAACACAAGGTACCCTTTTCCGAACAACTAGCGGTCCTTTTATATTTTTATTACAGAAAAACACGTATTGTGATCTATAATGATATATAGCCGTGATACGTCGGATTAACAAGAAGTGTCGCAATGGGTCTTCTGAAGGGGTGGGGAAGGGGAAAACGGAAAAGGAATGTTAGTTTAATAGCATAAAACACTAGCGCATTTCAAATCACATGGGGTTGGACATACCCTAGTGGTAAAGCTTCTTGCTTGATGCGCGGTAGGTGTGCGGTTGATCCCCGACAGTGGGCCAACTGGGCTATTTTTCGTTCCAGCCAGTGCACCACAACTGGAATATCAAAGGTCGTGGGATGATGCATATAAACGATCCCTTGCTAATAATGAAACATAAATGTAGCGAGTTTCCTCTCTAAGACTATATATACCGAATGTTTAACATCCAGTAGCCGATGTCCTAGTGGTATCGTTAAACAAAACAAACCTCACCTCAAACCACGACTACTAGTAGATTTATGTCTACCAATACCTCGTAAATATTTAGAGACATGCAACCTTAATGTTGTGAATGTGTTCTTTCAGCTCTACTTGTATAAGTTATTACTTAAAAAACAACGATTTGTAATGGAATGTCTGGTCGACTGATTAGTTAATTGCAATATGACGTACACAATTGTGTCAGGTGATGTTCGAACTACTAGCCTGGTTTTAACATTGACCAAGAACACACAGTTCTGGCTTCATTTAGCTATGTCAGGTTATTTATTATAATCGAATTTATGGCCTGTTTCCATTATATACTAAGACTGTGTAGTTCAGATTTATTTTATTATATAACAAAAAATATAATACCTTTAAATTAGAGCTTGGTGGTGTCCAACAAAGGGGGTAATTTTTTTTAACTACGTCTGCGTTTGATGTTATAAACAAAACAACCAAACTGTGGTGCGAGACCTCGCAATCCCCAGATTCACCCCTATATTTTAATTTCCAAAATAATCTTCCAGTTTTGTAATATTTGTGAAAGTTTAGAAGAATTCCGTGACAATGAGAATTTTTCTGTTCATTACTACCTTATTTTCGTGTTTAAAGCCAATTACGGTTCAAGCACGCTGTCCTCGGCACTGGTCAGCTATTTGGGCTGTCTGTCCTGGACAGAGAGTTAGTTGTGAGTGGTTAATGAGAGAGAGGTCGGTGTAGTTGCCTTACAGATTCGTTAAAGCTCCCTCTGTTGGGAGCCGGTACCGAACCCTGTTCCTACCAGCCTTCCATTCGAAAGTTTAACTACTACATCACCGTTAAAGTTTCTTTTGTTTAACGACACCACTAGAGCACAATGATTAATTAATCATCGGCTATTGGATGTCAATCCTTTGGTAGTTCTAATACGTAGTCAGAAGAAACATGCTACATTTTCCCTAATGCAGCAAGGGATCTTTTACATGAACTTTCCCACAGACAGAAAAACACTTACCACGGCCTTTGGCCAGTTGTAGTGCACTGGTTGGAACGAGAGAAAAAAACAATCAGTTGAATGTATCTACCGAGGCGTTTCGACCCTGCGACGTGAACACCTCAAGCGAGCTCCCAACGATACCACCGAGCCAGTAACAAGAATTTCTGGTTCTTGGCTGTTAAAAAACAATATGGTATCCATTTGACATTAAAACTTTTTTTCCGATTTAAATATTGTTTTCTTTAACGACACCACTAAAGCGTATTGATTTATTAATTATCGGCTATTGGGTGTCAAACATGGTGATTTTGACATATAGTCTTAACGAGGAAACCCGCTACATTGTACCCATTAGTAGCAAGAGATATTTTTTATGAACAATCCCACAGACAGGATAGCACATACCACGGCCTTTGATATACCAGTCGTGGTACACTGGCTCGGACGAGAAATATCCAGACGGGCCCATCGATTCAAAACCGATCGCGCATCAGGCGGATGCTTTACCACTGGGCTATGTCGATTTAATTCCTACATAGGCTACTGTTTGTATGCACGACTATTAAAAATTAAACAAACAAACACAATAGTGATGCGATACCTTTAGTCCAAAGGCTCAACCAAAACAACAGCGATGACGGTCATGGTTTTTCTTATCAAGACACACAGACCAATGTTACATGTATATGTCCCGTGTAGCGTGCTGGAATTTTAATTATATATAGTCACAACGATAAGTGGCATCATATGGCTACTGATTTTCAAAGCTATCTTAGCCCTACGATATCATAAAACCACCGTCGGCTATGTCGTCACTACCAAAAAAAAATAAAAAAAAAAATAATAATAAAACAAAATAACATAATAAAATAAAATGCCAACTTAATTTAAGTTTCCTTGTGACAGTAAAATCGATTGGTTAAGCGAATTAATGACTCGAAGACTCCACGAATCTGCGGATTCAGCCGCCACGTGACGTTGTTATTCTGAATGTTTTGTTAATCACAGGAAATTTAATTTAATTCAGTTTAAACTCAAAGGAAAGAAAAAAGTGACCACATGTGTCTTAGCTACATACAGTAGCGATACAGCTTACAATGCCATTTTTTTTAGAAGTTCGATTAATTTTTCTTATAATTTGTTACCTTGACCTATTTCTTTGTTCCTTTTGGGTGTTTTTTTTTTTTTTTTTTGTTTTTTTTTGGGGGGGGGGGTATCCCACGGCCCCTTTTCCTTTCTCTCCTTTGAATTTCATTTCATTTCTTTCAACTTCTTTCCCTGTCTGCCTCCACATCCCAGTCCTTGACTCACGTTCACAAACAGGTGTAAATTTACGTCTACGACTAGCACTTACGTCTAACGTAGATTTTAGTTTACGTGCAAGAAGCACCTTATTCTCAAAGACGGTCGTAAATGTAAACGTAACTTAGTTGGACGTAAATCTACGATTTAACACTCTCACGATGGCTACCGGGTAAATAACAAATGCGCAAAATGCAATTTCGTTTGTCGTCTGCTAGCAATAACATCGCGAACGGCGAATCGTGGCATTTTGGTATTGGTGAGGATCCGCGTTTTGGTACGAACTTTAGGACATTCTTAAAAAGGAAAAGATAACTCGGGAGAAATTGGCCGAGTCGAAAACATCCGTTCGATCACCAACAAATATATGTTCAATCCGTGGGCGTTCGCCATCGCAAACTGCTTCAGTTTTTGAAAATGCTGCCAGTTTCCGTAAATAATAGTAAATAAGGGCGATTGTGCTTGATTTATTATTTGTACACGACTTATGTGCAGCGTTAGTTGTAACCGGAGGCACTCTTTATATTTACGTCCAACTTTACACGTAACTTAAGTTTACGTTGTTTCGTGAATAGCTCTTCAGTTGTAGATTTACGTTTACGTGTGAAGCTAGGCTTACGATGTTTTGTGAATATAGGTCCTTGTCTCTCCAACCGTGACCGATGCTTGTCTCATGTAGCTATCTGTGCCACACACCTGCTATTCCCCATCAGCTTTTAGCTGTGAGCTTGGTCTGACCCGTAGGAGCCGGTGGTGCTAAGGGGGGATAAGCCCGCCCCCTCCCGACACCCACTGTTTTTTTCCTTATGGGGTTTTGGCGCTTCGTGCCTGCGGCGCTCGCGGTTTCGCACAACACATTTTATACAACCATAAAAATGAGCCCTCCCACTTTGAAAATCCGTCTTACGGGCCTGCTATACACCACTACTACCGGCGGTCGTTATCTAGTGCCGTGGGTCAGACCAACTTTATTAGCGGCAGGGATGCCAGGTGGGTGCAGGGAAGTACATAGAGACTGCACCCGTGGATAAAGTTAAAACCGGTATTCTTTCGAAAGTTTGGTTGCTAATTCGTTTCTTACAAACATGCGCAGTCAAATCCGTCCAGACATGCATGCATCCATCCATCTGTCTTTCCGTCCGTCCGCATGTCCGTCCGTCCGTCCGTACCTCCATCCACCAATCCATCCATCCATCCATCCACCCCTTCATCTATCCATCCATTAAGCCAGCCAGCCAGCCACCCACCCATCCATCCATGCATCCATCATTGCATGTAGACATCCACCTCTCCACCCATCCATCAATTCATTCATTCATTCATCCATCCAGTCATCTATCCATCCATCCATTTTTTTTTCTTCCAGTTTTTATCCATTTCATCCCATTTTATACTTTCATCTTTCACTTTTGTACTGCCATCCTGCTACTCTCTTTGAAGTATCACGTTGACAATGAGCAAAGCCCATTGGGCGAACTCTTTTATCGCAGTTTTGATGGGTGATACTATTGATTATGTTGCTTAGAATAAAGTAAGATATAACACCATGCCGGAAACCGTCATCAGAGCTCTCTTGTCTGGGGATACACAATCGCGCCAAAATGTCACAAAATTGCCTGCACGCAACGGTTGCACAACTTGATACTGTTGAACGTTGTCGGCGTTTAGAACCAAACATATATCTGTCTTGGGTAGTCTGTAATTTGATTCCACCAGAGACGTGATCAAGTACAGGCGGGCATACTTCTCTGCGATTTCGCTCCAGCCAATGCACCACGACTGGTATATCAAAGGCCGTGGTAAGTGCTGTTCTGTCTGTGGGATGGTGCATATACAAGATCCTTTAAATTTGCTATTGACGGAAAAATGTAGTGGGAATCCTCGCTAAGACTATATGTCAAACTTACCAAATTGTTGATATCTAATAGCCGATGAAGAAGTTTGTTTTGTTTAACGAAACCACTAGAGCACATTGATTTATTAATCATCGGCTATTGTATGTCAAACATTTGATCATTTGGACACAGTCATAGAGAGGAAACCCGCTAATTGTGTTCCATTAGTAGCAAGGGATTTTTTATAGGCACCATTCAACAGTCAGGATAGTACATACCACGGCTGTTGATATATCAGTCGTGGTGTACTAGCTGGGACGAGAAATAGCCCAATGGGCCCACTGACGAGGATCGATCCCTAACCGACCGCGCATCAAGCGGGCACTTCACCACTGGGCTAGGTCCCGCCCCAATAGCCGATGATTACTAAATCAATGTTCTAGTGGTGTCGTTAAACAAAACAACCTTTTAACTTTAAATATCTGCGATATCGTGACGAGAGTGCTCAGATCTCTGCGATATTTACTCGCAAACCTGTTTCTCCACCGATGTCAGACATTTTGGTATTTTTGGTATAATGTTATTATTTTTATTAATTTCGTCGTTGATTAAAATCGTCGTTGGTCTGGAAAGTCGGTCAGACATAATGTCGTCCCCGGTATCATATCGCAACGACGCCGATTGCATCGGACGAGGGGTGGGAGTGGGAGGAGTTGTTGTAGGAAGAAGAAGGAAATGTTTTATTTAACGACGCACTCAACACATTTTATTTACGGTTATATGGCGTCAGACATATGGTTAAGGACCACACGGATACTGAGAGAGGAAACCAGCTGTCGCCACTTCATGGACTACTCTTTTCGATTAGCAGCAAGAGATTTTTTATATGCAACATCCCACAGACAGCGTAATACATACCACGGCCTTTGATATACCAGTCGTGGTGCACTGGCTGGAAAGGGAAATAGCCCAATGGGCCCACTGACGGGGATCGATCCCACATCGACCGCGTTATCATTGGGCTACGCCTCGCCCCAAAAGTGTAGGAAGGGTCCGACATGTCCATTAGCACCGATTCCATCGTACGACATTCCATACTTCGACAAAAATCGAATCGTAAGGTATTTCACATTACTGCGATATCGGCTTAATATCGGCTTAATATCGGCTTGTTAATCGTATGCCCGGTTTACGTTTCGCATCAGTGGCATAGCGAGGGGAGGGGTGAGGACTCGGGATCTATCCCCCCAGTCAAACCTCTTTTTTTTAATGTATTAAATTTTATAAAATCATATTTACATACATAGTGTGGGTTGCCCCCATCCCTCTCATATGAGTTGCGCAACCCCCCCCCCCCCCCACACACACACACACACACACACAATCCTGTCTTTCATTAACACAACGATAAATTTCTGCAGTGTTCTGTACACGATACCAAAGGCGCTTTCCATATCGTAAATAACTAGTATATTCGACTAGATTAAATTTGTGTTGGAGCAGAAAGGTGTGCTTTATGACATCAATTGACATCCAGTAGCCGATGATCAATTGGTCAATGTGCTCTAGTGGTTTCGTTAAATAAACAAACGTTTGACATCATAAGCAGGCGACGAGTTAGATCCTGATGATCATGCCAGTTATTATCGTGCTTATGCCTAACTAAGGTTCAAGCACGCTGTCCTGGACATTGATTGGTCTGTCCAGGTCAGAGAAACCATGCCCGGCATTTCTGTTGTTGCGGTTGAGCCTTCGACAGAAAGGTGTCTTACCACTATTGTTTTTTTAAATAGCCGAGCATGCCTACATTGCCTTATGCAGTAATTGAATCGGAAAACTCCACAGCAATGTTTAACTTTATACCTCAGAAGAAACGAGTTGCCTCTGTCAGGCTTGGCGGAATCAAGTAGACATTGGTGGGGGGGGTGGGGGGGGGGGGGGGGGGGGGGGGGGGGGGGGGGCTGTCTGACTGAGATTGAGAGCGCAAAAGAAAGTTTCTAAGGGGGGTTCAAGGGTACGTTCCTCCGTAACATTTTGAAAACCATATATCTTGAAATGCAATTTCCTGCATTCACCAAGTAAAATTCATATTGCTTTAAAATTTACTACCAATAATATTTTTATTCAGAATTATAGGCGGGGTCTAGATCACCAGCCCCTCCCCCCCTCCCCTCCCCATACCCCCCCCACCACCACCCCACCACACACATACATACACACACGTGCTACCCGTGCCTGCCCGTGATTCAATGCAACTAAAACAAGAACAAACAATAATAATAATAATAATTTGAAATAAAGTAAAGTTTGTTTTATATAACGACGCCACTAGAGCACATTGATTTTTAATCTTATCATCGGCTATTGGACGTCAAACATATGGTCATTCTGACACTGTTTTTAGAGGAAACCCGCTGTCGCCACATAAGCTACTCTTTTTTACGACAGGCAGCAAGGGATCTTTTATTTGCGCTTCCCACAGGCAGGATAGCACAAACCATGGCCTTTGTTGAACCAGTTATGGATCACTGGTCGGTGCAAGTGGTTTACACCTACCCATTGAGCCTTGCGGAGCACTCACTCAGGGTTTGGAGTCGGTATCTGGATTAAAAATCCCATGCCTCGACTGGGATCCGAACCCAGTACCTACCAGCCTGTCACGGGGATTCTATAATTCCCGTAACTGAATAAAATACGATTATCCAAATATCTCTCCTAGCTGTGTATCTATTAGATCTCTCTGTAACAGGCAGTTCAAAACCGCTTTGGCTCGTCTAGGTATGATCAAAGATACGATCTTATATAAAGTATATATTATTATAGCACGTTTAGTTCACTAGAAAACACAACAAAAACACAATACACTTTAGAATCTGTATTAACCTACGCTGACAAATGTACAGCCGCAGTAGTTAATTAATAACAACAATAATAACAACCCAGAACTGATCACTTAATTAGTTAATCTCTAGGTGTCTAGTTTACACAATATGCTAACCACTTCACCGTGACACAACACCCACACGTGTGATAATTGAGAAACGCTTACAGGAGAAGTTAATTAATAAAGGAATTACAACACCATTCCTAACTGGTTAATTTTTAATTAACCCTTACTACTCGTTCAGTAACGTGTGATAATTTAGAAACGCTTCTTGGGGAACTTAATTAATAAAGGAATTACAACACTATTCCTAACTGGTTAATTTTTAATTAACCCTTAACTACTCATTCAGTAACCTTGTAACACAGAATTAATACTGGTACCTATCACAATAAAGACAATAACCTACAGTTTACCTAGATCTTCTAGGATGACTGGCTAAGCTTTATATTACCAAATACTCGTATAATGTTAGAACAAAAAGTCTACGATTTACTTCGTCAGATGACCGAAGACACTGTCTAAAGAATATTGGTATAATACAGTATTAAAATATTTAAAGTCACATCAACCACATCAAGGTTATACAACAGAGCAGAAATAAAATATTTACCAAAGTCCAAACGGACTACGTTCCCTGGAAGCCCTCCTTTTTGCTTCTCCTCATAACTCTAAAATTCTAGCTATTTATTATAAAAATCAGAATATCGCCTGGAGGTACAAGGCGGTCCTCCCCCTATCATCTGATATTCCACCTCTCCCAGAGACGCATTTTTCTCTTTGATCGCCAGACTTACTGACGCCATCGTCGCCAAATCACGGTTGTAAAAACCGCACTCGCAGAGGTATTACGTAACTACTGGCCACATGGCTCCGCACCTGGGCTGGGTGTGTATTAGACGACCATCGCGCAGAAGTATTACGTAACAAGTTGCCCACCTAGCTAAGTGCATTTGGAACTGCACACGGCCTTCTAAAACAATTAATAACGCCACAGGCGAAAAGAAATTAAGAGCATGTACCGTCACACAGCCTGTAGACCGATGGCCTGCCACGACGCCACCGAGGCCGGTGAAAATTTGAAATATTACCACACATTACTTCGAGGTTTCTGAAAAGGGAAGCAAATCTCATAATACCTGATATGGAAGGCATTGATTTTTAGAGGCAGAAATCAGTTTTTACACATAATTATGGGAGGTGACAGATACATCAGTTCTGATTTCCACAATCTAAAATAAAGACAAGGGCCCATCGTTTTCAAAGGAACTATATTCGCAAAAGTGATATGATCTCTATAGATGTGTTTCGCCTGGAGGCCAAAGTTCAGAAACTACAGCTTGAATCACTGTGAAATCTAAAGATAATAGCCACACTCACTAAATAACGCGTCATGTTATCAGTGTCGTCTAATAACCATCTTTGTAATCGCCGACATTCGATGTTGCCCTACAGCCACTTTCCTTTCTTCTGGATATTTAGAATACTGAAGCGTGTGCAGTGATGGTATAATTAGCCGAGGTTATTTATCCAACCTATTGAAGCGGCGACCTGTCTTATGCAGCAACCTTTCTTAAAAGGGCGGGGTGTGGATTTGTTATAGAGCCCTCGCTTCCACCTGAGGTGTGAGCTGCTAGACGTAGCCTAGTGGTAAAGCATTCTCCTGATGCGCGGTCGGTCTGGGATCGATCCCCGACGGTGGACTCATTGGGCTATTTTACGTTCCAGCCATTGCACCACGACTGGTAGGTGCTATCCTGTCTGTGGGACGGTGCGTATGAAAGATCACTTGCTACTAATGGAAAAAACAAACAAATGTAGCGGGTTTCCTCTCTAAGACTATATGTCAGAATTACCAAATGTTTCACAACCCACAGCCTATGATTACTAAATCAATGTGTTCTGGTGGCATCGTTAAACAAAACAAACTTTAACTTTTTAACTCTCTTTTATTTCGACCTAATCAGTGTTCACGACTGGTGTAAGGCCGTGGTATGAACTAACCTG
>NC_054713.1:20799367-20804506 GCF_016097555.1 Gigantopelta aegis | reverse complement strand
GATTCCCAAACGTGGAATACTTGGTAATGTACAGATACAGAAATAATATTTCCTTCACTCAAATCCTCTCTCCAAAATTCCAATACTCTTCTTTCTAAAATATTTTAGTAACCTCTCAAGTGTCAATACAAAATAAGTCTAACAATAATTTTAAGGTTTACGGTAATGCAATGCGAGACTGGTGACAATTAACAAAAATACACTACCATTTAGTTAATGAATTACATAATAAATATAATAGCTTACCACTGTCAGTTCTCACATAATAAATCTAAAAAAACAATTTTGGAATAACCGAGTGAGAGAGAGCCATTCAAAATCTACACATAAAAAAAACACAATCAACAAACACACATGTACCTGTGGTTGGAAAGTCAGAAGTGAGTCAACGAATGGACAAATCTAGCATTAATAACTGGGGAATGGCTCTCATTAGTCCAAATTAATGACATGACATTAATCGGACATGACGATTGTTAAACCTATCTAACAATTCTTCGTAGAAATAACGAAGATTAACGACAACTTAATTATAGCCGAATATTGCCGAAAATTATACATCGCTACAAACAAAAATTACGTAAATAAAAATAAACAATTCTAACTTAATTATCTTCTCAAATGATATCCCAAAATACAATATAACATTATTATTGTTTAACCCCTCCCCAAATATTACACAACGTGATATTAACTATAAAATCCAAGCCTAAACATTACAACATTATATGGTCTCATGCCACTGTTTGGAAAATCAATGGATCTGAATGATCGTTCCTGTAACTTTACCCATCAATAATCTGATTCATAGAAGGCTGATTAAAGTGCTAATAGGGTGCTAGAAGATGTTAGCATAAGAAGTTCAGAAACCAAGAATAAAATTAAGAAACCAAACATAAGTAGAAAAAGGACAGACAACAAATCAGATTATTCAGGAAAGTATTGGAAATATACAAATTTGTTACATATATTTGTTATATATACTCTTCAAAATAAGAAACGCAAAAGGGTACAAATGGGTTATAACTCCGATTTTATGTTTCCTACCGGTTCATGCTTTGTGAATATAAGGTCATTGCATGTCCCAAACACATTCCCACGGTTACATTCGATAAAACGCAGCTACTGTAAAATAAAGTTTCAAAATGTGAATATTCGCAAAAACGCAGCCACGTGCAAACCATGTCACCACTGCACGTGCGTTGTCTGCACGTGCAACATGAACACCGACAGTATAAAAGTGCAGGGTGTTCGCTTTGCCAGGCCTCTGTATCTGGCCGACAGTTGACAATCCAGGACATGCCACGTCTCAGTGAACCGCAGAGAAACAATGCCATCGGCCGACTAGACGCAGGCGAATCCAGAACGGCGTTGCCAGGGCATTCCATGTGTCCCCAAGCACAATCTCCAGACTGTGGGACCGTTACCAGCAACATGGATCAACACGTGACCTCCCTAGATCCGGTCGACCACGGGTCACTACCCCCGGGCAGGACCGCTACATCCGGGTACGCCACCTTCGGGAACGATTGACTACTGCCACCTCCACAGCGCAGCAATACCAGGTTTGCGCAGGATATCCGACCAGACCGTACGGAACCGCCTACGTGAGGTAGGAATTCGTGCCAGACGTCCAGTTCGAGGTGTCATCTTAACACCACAACACCGTCGACTCCGACTTGCAGTGGTGCCAGATTCATCGATGATGGCCTCAACTGCGATGGAGACAGGTGTGGTTCAGTGACGAGTCCCGATTTCTGCTCCGACGTCATGATGGAAGATGTCGCGTGTATAGGCGTCGTGGTGAACGTTATGCGGCAAACTGCGTGCAGGAAGTGGACAGATTCGGCGGGGGTAGTGTCATGGTGTGCGCAGCCATCTCACACACTGGCAGAACTGACCTGGTCCACGTGCAGGGCAACCTGAATGCACAGGGCTACATTGACCAGATCCTCCGGCCACACATCGTTCCAGTTATGGCCAACGCCAACGCAGTGTTCCAACATGACAACGCCAGGCCTCACACAGCACGTCTCACAACGGCTTTCCTACAGAACAACAACATTAATGTCCTTCCTTGGCCATCGATATCACCGGATTTGAACCCAATTGAGCATCTATGGGACGAGTTGGACCGACGCCTCCGACAGCGACAACCACAGCCCCAGACCCTGCCCGAGCTGGCAGCAGCCTTGCAGGCCGAGAGGGCCACCATCCCCCGGGACGTCATCCGTACTCTGGTTGCTTCAATGGGCAGGCGGTGCCAGGCAGTTGTCAACACACGCGGAGGCCACACCCGGTATTGACTCCAGATGACCTTGACCTTGGTAGTGTGTCCTATCACTTACTCACAATGGACTAGAGTGAATTGTGAACAATCCTGCAACATTTGGTAATTATCGGACTCACCATTCAATAATTAAATCAATTCTCCAAATGTTACGACAAATGTGATTTTGCGTTTTCTTCTTTTGAAGAGTATATATATATATATATATATATATATATATATATATATATATATATATATATATAATATATATATATATATATAGATATATATATAATTACATATATATATATATTACCAAGTCAACTCGACACCTACACAATGTGTTCCCCTTTAATCCAAAAACTTGCGTTTACAGGAACTATCCTCAGTTTTCTACCCTAGCAAGACGTTTTTAATCATGTGAACATATTTTATGTTCCGAAAACCTTTCAAAATGGCTACAAACTCAGGATAGTCCCTTTAAGCTTTCAGGACAAAATGTAGGCTCTAACCTCGCTCTATACGCGGTCAGTCTGGGATAGATGCCCGTCGATGGGTCCACTGGGCTATTTCTCGTTCCAGCCAGTGCTCCACGACTGGTATATCAAAGGCCGTGGTATGTACTACCATGCCTGTGGGATGGTGCATATAAAAGATCCCTTGCTGCTAACCGTAAATAAAATGTGTTGAGTGCGTCATTATATAAAACATTTCCTTCTTCTTCTTTTAACCTAGAATTTATTAAGAAGGGTATATTGTGCAACAGGTGGGCAGGAATTAGATGCATTATCTTGTCATAACGAGTTTAGAATCTTAAAATGATAGATATTGTCAAGAGTGGAACCACCAGGTTATTTGCAAAACGCTTCAAGCCCGCTCTATTCCTAGGAAATTACCCTTTTTATGGAGACATGCACTTTCGTAATCCCGCTTAATGGCTTTTCTGGAAGCCGCTTCAAGATATGAAATCATTTAAAGGAAAAACAATATTTATTTACCTTATTAGTTCTCCCTTTACCGAAATAGACCATTTGTACAGATCAAATATGAAATCAAATTCCAATTCCAAGACCTGAAATAGGCATCCATATTTGTTTGCCTTATTAGTTCCATGTGCTTTTCATCGTGTCAAGAAAATCTATTTCCTTTTCGCCAAATCTGAAATCGGTTTACAAATCCAAGATGTTGTTAAAACAAATATGTCTCTGTTGAAAACTGTGTTAAGTAAATACTGTGCAAACAGTGGGTGACAGTAATCAGAGGGAATTGTGGTGTTTAGCCGCCACTGCTGCCAATTTATCGATGGTATAAACACTTGGGGACACTTGAGACAGAACAAGGAGCGTGATGATGAGATTTCGAGAACAAAGGATTTGGTTGCAGGTGTTGCTACTCCAGAAATAGTCATTTGCGTTCCGTGAAGGTGAAGTTAAAGTTTGTTTTGTTTAACAACACTACTAGAGAACATTGTTTTATTCATCATCTGCCATTGTATGCCAAACGTCTAGTAATACACTGCCACTCCCAAGTCGAACACTCTTCATAATTCGTCTATAGGAGGATTGCCACTCCCAGATCGAACACCCTTCATAATTTGGCTGTAGGAGGACTGTCACTCACAGATCGAGCCCCTTAATAGTTCGTCTGTAGGAGGACTGTCACTCCCAAGTCGAACGCCCTTCAAAATTCGTCTATAGGAGGACTGCCACTCCCAGTCGAACACCCTTCATAATTCGTCTGTAGGACTGCCACTCCCAGTCGAACAATCTTCATAATTCGCCTATAGGAGGAGACAGTCCCCCCCCCCCCAAATTGTTCAAGTGCCCTCAAAATGTCCAAGTGCCCTTTTTGTTTGTAGAATTTTTTTTTTTTTAAGTAAACAATAATTATATTGTAGATAAATGAAATCAAGATTTTAGTGTACATGCGCAAGCTTGCAGATATGTGTCTGTGTTATTGAGTCTCAATGGGGCCCCATTGAGGTTCTAACGCGAGTGACGCCAATTTACTTCATTATTGCTAGTATATTATGACGTAGAACTGTAGGAATTCATATTAATTGTAAATATCAAAACTTGTAGTAAGGTGCCCTTTTGACGAGTCAATGTGCCCTTCTTTTTTGGTCCCCCCCTAAAAATATTTCCTGGATCCGCCCATGCTGTCATTCCCAGGTTAAACACCCTTCATAATTCGCCTGTAGGAGGACTGCCACTCCCAGTCGTACACCCTTCATAATTTGTCGGACTGCCACGCCCAGTCGAACACCCTCCATAATTCGTCTATAGGAGGACTGCCACTCCCAGGTCGAACACCCTTCATAATTCGTCTGTGGGCGGACTGCCACTCCCAGTCGAACACTTCATAATTCGTCTATAGGAGGACTGCCATTCCCCGGTCAAACACCCTTCCTACCTTGTTTGTGGGGAAGGATTTAGCTCAGTCGATTGAGCGTTCACCTGGGTTGCTTGCGTCGCACGACCAAACCGCCTCGGTGGATCCATTCAACTGACTTGGTTTTTTCTCATTCCAACCAGTGCACCGCAACTGGTCAAAGGCCGAGGTGTGTAATTTTCTTGTTGCTAATCCAAAAAGATGCAGAGGGTTTCCTCTGATGACTACGAGTTATAATTACCAAATGTTTGACATCCTTTCCTCTAATTTCCATAAGTAATACTTCTAGGAATAATTGATCATTAATTGTAAAATTTATTTCAGATAGGGGTATATCATCAACAGTATCCAAGTTATAGACAGACACGGCATATTGTCTCTTAACATCAGAAATAACTTTTTTTTATTACTGATATATAATATTTATTTTTTAAGAGTGTATTATTAAATTTCCAATAGGTTTTCATTTTCATTGA
>NC_054713.1:20759367-20794367 GCF_016097555.1 Gigantopelta aegis | reverse complement strand
ATCTTGGCAGTTCGCTGATCACGAAGGAGGAAAATAAGTCACTGTGACAAAGGAAATGACGTCACACTACTAGTTTTTATACCAATCAGCGTGGATTCGTTGGCTGGCATCGTAGGTACAAACTTGGATACAAGGAAACAAAGCAAAGAAAAGCAAAACACAAAAGAAGAAATATAAATTCAAAATTAATAAAATAACAGACAAGAAATAAAAACAAAGAAACAAACATAATAGGCAATCTATACCATAAACAAATGAAAACAAAAAAAAAGAAGAAAAAAAAAGAAATGACAATAAATAGAATAGAATAGAACAGAACAGAATAAAACAGAATATCATAGAATATAATAAAATAGAATGGAATAGAATATAACAGGATAGGGCAGGACAGGACAGGACAGGACAGGACAGGACAGAAACAGGACAGAACACAACATAATAGAATATAACAGAACAGAACAGAATATAATAGAATATAACAGTATAGGGCAGATCAGAACAGGACAGAACACAATATAATATAACAAAATCGAATAGAACAAAATAGGATAGAACAAACTAGAATAGAACAGAACAGAACAGAACAGAACAGAAAAGAAACGAAAATAATATAATAGAACAGAATATGATAGAATAGGATAGAATAGGATAGGATAGAATAGGATAGGATAGAATAGGATAGGTTAGGATGGGTTAGGATAGGATAGGATAGGATAGGTTAGGATGGGTTAGGATAGGATAGGATAGGTTAGGTTAGGTTAGGATGGGTTACGTTAGGATAGGATACGACACGATACGATACGATACGATACAATAGAAACAAATCCAAAGTAAAGTAAACGACACAAAACAGTGACCCCTGGACGTTGATAGAATCTGAACAACATAACAGTAATGCATAGGGAAGGCCGTATCTCTGCACAATGCAGTCGATTGGGCATTTGACAACACAGTTATTCATTCTTTGAATCTCTATCTGGTGTCTCGTCTATAGGAGGACAGCCACTTCCGAGGAGATCCTTTATTGGAGATTTCATCCCTTTTACACTGCAAAAAAAAAGACTTTACTAAATCAAAACTAGCACTGGACAGAGCTCATTAGGATAGGTACTGCACTGTGATAGCATGCACTCATGAATCACTGTCATTATTGGGGACATCCGTCATGAATTCTGTCACCACAGCTGTTGTGCGTCACTTCATCTAACACGATGAGGGAAAAAACCCAATACAGAAATGGAAAAGTATGCACAAGTTCAAAATATGGAACAGCATCAGCCATTATTTTAGTCAGTGATGCATCGAATTTAGCAGATATAGCCTCCAACTGTCTACCATAAAACATTTTGAATGTCCCCAGGAGTCCCTGGACATCATAACCAAGATGGAGTAATTACTCTTCCAGAATGCTATGGGCGTTGTTTGAAATCTGCGTACAATGAGCATGCCCTAAGATATCTCAGAAGTTGCGGCATGTAGACACCAAGATCTGAAGCAGAGGTTATATTGTTCGACATAAAGGGAAAATTGACTATTGGAAAAATTAAGTCATCCCTTTTGTCATCAATCTTAGTTTGGAGACCAGTCTCGCTTTGAATCTCTATGCTTAGATCAAGGTGTTAAACTAATTTAATACCTCCAGATGTTTCTTGTAAGTCTAACTCTTGTGACTAACACAATGGAAGGTAATCCGTAATCCTACTATTATTGAATGATATAAGAGCATCAATATAGCGGAAAGGAAAGTTAAAGGTTTTAGAAATATTCCCTTGTTTATATTTAACCAGATTAGTCCGAAATTGTGATGAATGTGAGGAACAACAACGTAACGTCCCAACAAAACTAAATAAAGTGTGAAAAGGACAAACAGAATACAATAAAAACATTAGGTCCTACAAAAGATATGTAAAAAAACAACTTTTCATCAAATGAAACGTACATTCTACTAGAGATTTTTACCAACAACATTAATCACTACTGTACTTGATTCACAGAGTATGGAAATACATTTGATTGACATACAGTTCATTCTCTAATTGATTTATCACAATCGTGTGACTTAACGTTGGTGGAGTCTTATTTAAAAATAGGAAATTTTTGTGAAGACAAATACTCAAGGAAACGATATTCTATGAAGAATTGTCTCACAAAAATAGCCGACACCGGTGCCGTAATATTATCGACGGTCTAAGCAAATAGAGACACTTTGGACGTGATAAGGACCATGCTATTTCCTGGTATGAGAAACAAAACCTATAGATTCAAGTGTTAGCAATACGTGAAGTTTCGGAATGGGGGTATTTTTAACCACGGTTTTGCTATTGTTGTCGCACGTCTATAATTGGTAAGACTGGATCTAGTTGTGTTAGATTACTCATTTATAGCTGTGGTGAATTGGTTTTTGCAGGGTTCTTCAGAATATTTTATTACGTTACAAAGATCATTACTAAAACATATTCAATGCGCCGAATTATACAAAGCCTGTTTTTAAGGGTGTTTAAGCCTTCGATAATATATGACGTTACACGCTTGTAAGACATAAACGGCTCGTTATATGTTTTCCTCAAGTAATGAGAAGGTAGTCCTTTTTCAGTGGCACAACAGGACAGACACTGTAGTATATAGGTGTCTATATGTGCTTATAACGTATTTAATAAATGAACAACAACAATAGTTGTACCACGCTTTGGTGTCGGTCCCTTTGATTTTACCCGTGGTGTATCCCATAGTTAGACCACGGGCGTGTCTGACCTAAATTTTAGCGGTTGCTGAATGGATGAAGAAAATTACGCCTACAGGTCACATATAGTTCAGCAGGAAGTAAATTAGAACATTGTTTTAAAAAGTAGCACTTTCATTAACATTAGTAATGAAGTTACAATATAGATCTGTAAATATAAAACAATTATTTTCATTAGAAAAAAAAAAACATACAAAAATTAAATATATTAAATAGTTTTGCTTCATTTTCCATTACATTACTTTATCAGTTGCAAAATTTAAAAAGGACACCTCCTGTATTGAGGGAGTTAGCAGTGTTAAAAAGGACGCCTATAGAAGAGGTCATGACACACCACCCACTTTTCCATGTTACACTGTTCAGAAGGCTTTAAATGTATTATAACACCTAAGATTCAAACTGTTCTCGGGGAAGCATATCCGGGCCCACAAATGCATGTAGTTTGATCCACAGACATTCGCCCAACTCCCGACCCCATTTTCAAATACACTCCGTGGGCCCTGTGTAAGTCTTGAAAAGTACACCCTCCCCCCCCCCCCCACCCCCAATTACCTGTTAATTATATATATATATATATATATATATATATATATATATATATATATATATATATATATATATATATATATATATGTTATAATTATATACATGACTCAAAGACAGTGTGGGTGCCCTCCCCACGTATGGGTATCTCTCAGTATAAAATCATAGCTAAGCTCGTGCCAAAATTCACTAGCATATATATTATCTACAGGGTAATTATCAAGCTGAGCAAGATATTACGTTCACCACTGAAAAAACAAAACCAATAAATGCATTGTATTTACCTGCTAAACATTTCTTTCTTTCCGGGGCACTTCAAATTTCGAGGAGAGGTTACGCAGCGTTGTCTCCTTGTAGGCCTATCCGCGCCTATACTGTCAGATGAATTAGTATTCCCAACATGTTTCCCCGTATAGGCTAATCGAAGCAAGTAGTCCAAGTCGGACCCAATAAATTGCAAAAACCCAATCATCGGACTACAAAGTAAGGTGAAATGTACCCGCTAAAATTAAATTGTAAAACGTCTTTCCGACCATGGTGACGTCATGAAGACGTGGTAATGGGGGCGTGGTACAAGCTAGTTACCTCATCCATCACTCGAGATTTGTCTAGTTAGACCATGGTTACTGCCGCCGTTGAGTGACGGGTGTAATAGATCTCGGGCTACGCAAAAACCGTGGTCTAACTAGACAAATCTCTCGGAAAAGGATGATGTAACTATAACTTATTACATTTAAATAATTGAATATACTTGATTTTGGAGTTATTTATCGGTATTTTTAATTTCAAAAGAAATTGCAACATTGCTATGAATAGTTCGAAGAATGGCCATCTAAATGAAAGTAATTTTAATTTGTTAGATTTGAACAATTGAATGTTTGTTTGTTTAGGGGTTTTTAACAAACAACAACAACAACAAACCCCGGTTATTTTCGTTTCAAAAGAAATTCCACACTCGTTATGAATAGGACATTCATTCATTCATTCTAACACAGACAGAGAATAGAACTGGACAAAGAACAGAAGCTTCTCGTATCCCAGCTTTATTTAGTGTATATTTTCATAACCTTGTTGGCGTTTATTCGTTTTTCGGATGCCATGTTTTTAAATACACTGTAGTATTTGTCTGTATTTCTGTCCGTCCATCCACCCACCCATCCATCCATCAGTATATCTGTAAGACCTGTTTAATGATATAATTTTTATTAGAATAGGAAACGTATGATGTGTTTCTGTAATTTCCACTGCATAATTTTAACTTTCATGTATTCATTTTAATTTATTTCCATGCTTAGATGTATATCCAATTAAGGTTCAAACACGCTGTTCCGAGCCCACATGTCAGCTTCATGTGCTGTCTACCCGTGTTATTCGTTAGTTTATTGGTGGTTAGTGAGAGAGAAGCCAATGTAGTGGTCTTACACCATCTCAACTAGTGCACCACGAATGGTATATCAAAGGGCCGTGGTATGAGCTGTCCTGTCTGTGGGATGGTGCATATAAAAAGATTCCTTGCTACTAGTGGAACAATGTAGCAGGTTTCCTCTCTATGACTGTCAGAATTACCATATATGTTTGACATCCAATAGCCGATGATTAATAATGTGCTCTAGTGGTGTCGTTAAACAAAACAAACTAACTTTCATAATAAAATAAATGCTATATTTTCATCAATTTTTAAATGGGGGCGGGGAATTTTATATTTTAATGTTCATGGTCCCGTTCATGAAACAATCTTGGCGCTATGATCACCTTAAGTGCATACAGTAGATATGTGTTTATGGCAATCTTAGGGATAAGGACCTTGGACAAAAAAAATGTTTTAGACAATAAAAAATAATAAATATAAAATATTCCTTACTACTAACGGACAAAAAATTCGTGTTTCCTCTCCAAGATAATATGTCAAAATTACCAAATGGTTGAGATCCAATAGCCGATAATTAATAAACCATTGTGCTCTAGGTGGTGTCGTTGAACAAAACACACTTTAACTTTACGCCATCCCATTTAGTCGTTAAAGCTCGCTCTGGGTGGGAGCCTGTACCGGGATAAATAAATACTAACCTTAAGACCCAAAGGTTCAACAACTACACCGCCGTTGCCGATAAATTCTCCCTCAGTCTCTGTACCTGCCATGACGCTGAGCCAATTACAGACCCTCAAAGACGATACTCGTCCTTGCTAAATGTTTGTGCTGAGAATTTAGCATCCGCTGAACGATAACTTCAAAAGATACAATGACATTCGTTAGATCTGCTTTTGCGTTTGAAGTTGTGCATAGTGTCGTCATTTCATGATGTAGTTAGCTGATCTTAACACCTCGACACAGTGCCGTCCACTCTTTTGTCAATAACTCATAACTAAATTTAGTTTGCATTATCGATTGGCTGGGCCTTAATTACATGGGAACGGGATGCAGCTCAGCGGTAGAGCGCCTCGTGCGGTGCCGTAGATTAAGGGTTCACTCCTTCGAGATACCCATTGCGGACGTTTCCCGTTGCAACATGCACTCTTTGACTAGTATATCAAATGCGGTGGTATGTGTGTGATTGTTTAAACTATTGTACGCCATATACTGTAGTGTAATTGAAATTAGTCGGATTCAATTCGATGTGATGCGGATGAGAATGGTTGGATTCGCATTAAGCTCGTAAGTCGGTTCTCATCAAATTAGTACCATTTCAGTTCATTTCAGTTTGACTTGTAGTTCAGTTCAGTTCACTTCGGTTTAGTTCTGATCAGACAGGACTGACATAGGGAAGGCCCACACTAACAGAACAGGAAAGGATACCTCAGCATTTTCTCAACTTCAATCAAATCAGCGATTTGACTCGTGCTTACATCTACTGAAGGTTCAAGCACGACAGTCTTGGACACATTCTCCGAGATTCCCCGGTAGATGTGTCCACTATGGTGGGGTAATAAGGCTATAGAATTTACAATAAGAATTAGAAAAGAACCAATTTTTTTAACGCATCATAATAACTAAATTTACATTAAAGGGACATTGCTGAGTTTGCTTCACTTTTTAATATGTTATCGACTAACAGATACTTTTTAACGATTGATATTACATATCAAATATATCTGTCTGATTACAATATTAGTGGCTGTATATTAAACGTATTTCTGATCATTCTAATATTTGTAGTAAGTTGAATTACAATTTAGTTCCTAAAATATTTTATTTTCGTTCATACGAAATTATTTGAAGACAAAATCCAGTTTCTTTCCAGGCTTCTTACAAATATTAAAAAGACCAGAAACACATTGAATATACAGACATTGATATTCTAAACAAGAAAATATATTTAATATGTAAGTTTAATCGTAGCAATATTTTATTAGTCGGAAACATCTTATAATGCAGCAAACTCAGGAATGTCCCTTTAAGATATTTTTGTTTAAAATGCGTCAGGCCTAAATATGAAATGAATTAGTCGCAGGTAACCAAAACATGTATATATTCGGACTCTATTCCAGTCCTTTAGCCCAAAATTGCCATTTCAGCAGCAGTTTGCAGAAAGGTTTCCAGAGTTAGTTGTAACTTCACGTTAACAGGTAAACATAGAGATATTAGGTTCAATCCAAGTAAGATTTAAGTTCGTACATCTATTTGCTATATTTTTATGTTGATACCTTTAAGGAGAGAGAGAGAGAGAGAGAGAGAGAGAGAGAGAGAGAGAGAGAGAGAGAGAGAGAGAGAGGGGGGGAGAGAGAGAGAGAGAGAGAGAATGTGTGAGAAAGGGGAGAGAGAAAGATAGGAGATACAAATAATGTGTGAAAGAGAGAGAGAGAGAGAGAGAGAGAGAGAGAGAGAGAGAGAGAGAGAGAGAGAGAGAGAGAGATAATGTGTGAGAAGGGAGAGCGAGAGCGAGTGAAATGGTGAGAGAGTGAGAATGAAGGGGGTGGGAGAAAGAGAGAATGACTGTGCCAAACAGGCTTGACTACTTGTACCGAATGAGGGGATGCATAAAATGGGAGGATGGAGAAAACCGACTGCTGAGATTCGATCCTATGACATATGCACCTCAAGCGAACGCTCTACTGATTTAGCTAAATCCCACCCTTCGCTGGAGAATAAAAGTGTAAGACAACAAATATTAATATTGTATAATAAACGAAACCTGAGCCGCTCTCTGTAAAAATGCAATGAGATCAGAAACTACTCTGGCATATTTGTACGTAATGTTAGATTAATTATTAATTCATTCGACGAACAAACACACCGTCAGCAGTCATCATTTAGTAAACAGTAAAGACAACGCTACAATAAGGTTCTTGGTCTCTGGTCACGAGATATTGACACACAATATTACAGCGTAACTAATGTATCGGCCATCAAAGAAAGGAAGATAGCGGCTTAGGCGAACTAATGATTAGAACGAAGTGTTAACTAATACAAAATGGAAAGGCGTAGACCGTAAAATTAACATGGCAATGAACTTAGCTAAGTGGTCTTAACGCTTTGCATAGAATTTATTTTGTCTGTTGACTCTAGCTGTGACAGGTTAATAGGAGTGTTATTACATATGAATCAATGGTACTCGATTAGTGCTTAATTTAATACATACTCCCTAAAAAAAAGTTTTAAAGGG
The DNA here is from genome assembly GCF_016097555.1 of Gigantopelta aegis. Classification (NCBI taxonomy): domain Eukaryota; kingdom Metazoa; phylum Mollusca; class Gastropoda; order Neomphalida; family Peltospiridae; genus Gigantopelta; species Gigantopelta aegis. The sequence continues at coordinate 20,786,483 of NC_054713.1, read as the reverse complement.
TTTTCTCATAAATAATTTTTTCATCTGTATATTGACTTATTTTTATCAATATCAGTAATATATCATAATTCACATGGCTGTGGTAAAACATAAAAATATTAGTACCATAAATTGAAGCTAGAGTGCTTGCCTGATGAGCGGTCGGTCTAGGATCGATCCCCGTCGGTGGACCAATTAGTCTCCTTTTTTTCGCTCCAGCCACTGGACAACGACTGGCATATCAAAGGCCATGGTATGTTCTATCCTGTGTGAGGGATGGTGCATATAAAAGATCCCTTGTAATGGGTAAATGTAGCGGGTTTTCTCTCTAACACTTTGTCAGAATTACCATATGTTTGACTTCCTATAGCTGATGATTAATACATCAATGTACTCTAGTGGTGTCGTTAAACAAAAACGAACTCTAAGCTTTCAAGTCACTGCATCGTGCGCCATAGCACGGCGTAGCACGGCACATTTATTTCATTTTTAATTTCATGCGTATATCAAACTACGGTTCAAGTACGCTCTCCTGGGCACACAATCCAGCTGTCTGGGTTAGGTGTCCGAGACAGAGGATAATAGCGAGATGCTAATACGGATATGGACAACACATATTAACGTGCCTTTATCCTCCATAGGCTTAATAAGTCAATAAGTACGATGAAAATTGAATAAAACATAAAGTGGTACAGTTTCCCGATGAAGCCGGTGGAATTCCGCAGGGAAATATTGTTGCGAATGTGCAAAAATGAAGACAAATATAAGGAGATGACATTATATATGTTTTCTTTCCCAGTAAAGGGCCGGGATTTAGCTCGGTTGCTTGAGTGCCCGCCTGAGGTGCTTGCGTTGCAGGATCGAACCACTTCACTGGATCCATTCAATTGATTGGGGTTTCTTTCGTATTCCAACCAGTGCACCACAACTGGTCAAAGGCCGTGGTATGTGCTTTTCTGTCTGTGGTAAAGTGAATATAAGAGATCCCTTGCTACTGATGGAAAAATGTAGCGAGTTTCCTCTCTAAGACTCTATGTCAGAGTTACAAATGTTTGACATCCAATAACCGATGATTAATTAATCAGTGTTGGCTATTCGATGCCAAACATTTTGTTGTTTTGACAAATTGTCTTTACAGATGACTAACAACACTTTGTCAAATTGTTAATTACTGTTCTTTAATGCCGTTACGATACGATTGACATTTTGTATAGTCAGCGTATGCTCAAAACTCACTCTCATATCACAAATATTGTTTCCAACATTTTACACACGAAGGTCTCACTAAAATGGCGTATATCCTTTCCCATGAGTTATCTTTTCCTAATTACCTAACGTCTTAAAGTTTGAAGCTAAAACGCGGATTACCCTATACTAAAATGCGGACCAGACCGCAACTGTCTTAGAGAGGAAACTCCATCCCACAGACAAGGTAGCACATACCACGGCCTTTGATATACCAGTCATGGTGCACTGGCTGGAACGAGAAATAACCCAATGGGCCCACCGAAGGGGATCGATTCCAAACCGACCGCGCATCAGTTATACGAACACAAATTGTCATTCTGGATGCAGCCCGACCCAGCATGTCAACACACCCGGTCACATAATACACATAATAACGCACAGATTTTGTTTAACGACACTACTAGAGGACATTGATTATTTAATCATCGGCTATTGGAAACCCGCTACATGTTTGCCATTAGTAGCAAGGGATCTTTTATATGCACTATCCCACAGACAGGATAGCACATACCACGGCATTTGATATACCAGTCGTGGTGCACTGGATAGAGCGAGAAATAGCCTAATAACACACAGATGCAAAACAGTGGAGAACCAGAATTTTCCTGGGCGAATCACATGAATAGTGATAATAACCAGTCCATAGTTTGTGCTTCAACGGTGTCTGATCTAGGGATTACTGGGAAAAAGCTTTCACTCCTGAAGGCACCCGTTAAAGGGACAGTCCTGAGTTCACAGCCATTGTAAAATGCTTCCGACAAATACAGCCTTTTCGATCACGTAACATACACATTAAATACATTTTCTTATTTAGAATATCAGTGTCTGTATTTACAAGGTGTAGCCCAAACCGGATTTTATTTCTCAATAATTTCGTACGTCCGAAAAAAACATATATCACGAATTAAAGTAAAAGCTGAGTGCTAGAAACATCAGTATACGACTGCAAACACATTCGATATACAGACACTGGTATTCTAAACAAGAAAATGTATTTAGTATGAAATAGTAGTCGCCAACAAGGCTCTGTTATCGCAGATATCTTACAATGGCTGCAAACTCAGGACAGTCCCTTTAACTTGCCTGTTCACGGCTGCAAGGAAGTCAGTACACTCTAGGCTTGTATTCATACTCGGTACACAGAAATACGTGATGGAAAATCTCATTAAACAAACTTGCCAACGACATACACAGGTGCCATTCTACCAAATATCAAATTTCTCACTTACTTGCCAGTCACTGAAACATTTTTTTTTTTTTTTAAACACGGGCTGTATTTAGAATGTACTACATTAGTGTGTAACACAACGCCTATTGGTCGATTTACTTCCCTGCTACCTTCATCAAGTCCGCGAGTTTAGATTATCAGCACGCGATAGTTATAACATACGGGTTTTTGTTTGTTTCTTTCACGTTTCAGATTTCGATCTGGTTTCTTTCTGTTTGCTTGTTTTACATTAAGGCTAGCGAAGTTTCTTTTGATGGAAAATAAAGTTATGGTTATGCCATGGATTCTAATGCGTAATGTCAGCATACTCTAAAATGATATAGCATGTGTGGAGTAGTGTCTGGAACGAAAAACAGGAAATAAAATCGAGGGTGTCCACTGGAGGTGATCGATCCCCCGACCTATCACTCGTCAAGTGAACGATATACCGTTGTTACGTGCCGCTCCAAAGACACTTTGTGATTGACTTGTTAAGTCTGAAATGCTGTTCTCGTGTTTTGCCAGTCTTTATTATTACGTGATTGTAATACGAAATTACGTTTAATATCATGCTTGGGATGAATTTCCTATTGCCTTGTATTATGTACCAGTCATGTGTGTCTGTAGACAATGCATAAGAAACGTGCATATGTGTTTGAAATATATTCGGATTTTAATTACAGGAGAGAGCGATATAGTGGAGTAGAGAGTGTGAGAGAGAGCGAGAGGTGGAGGAGAGAAGAAAGAGAGGAGAGAAAGAAAGAAAAAAAAAAGAGATAGATATAACGAGAAAGGAAGAGAGAGAGAGAGAGAGAGAGAGAGAGAGAGAGAGAGAGAGAGAGAGAGAGAGAGAGAGAGAGAGAGAGAGAGAGAGAGAGAGAGAGAGAGAGAGAGAGAGAGAGAGAGAGGGGGGGACAGAGAACGACAGAAACAAAGACAGAGACAGAGAGACAGATATTTATAACGAGAAAAGGAGAGGAAGGAGACAGATAAGGAAGAGGTAGAGAGAGAGGGCGAGAGAAAGAAAGAAAGAGACAGAGAGAGAGACAGAAACAGACAGACAGAGAGAAAGAGAGACAGACAGACAGACAGACATAGAGAAAGACCGTGGCATGTGCTTTCCTGTCTGTGGGAAAGTACATATAAAATATATCTTACTGCATTAGGAAAAATGTTGCGGGCGGGTTTCCTCTGATTACTACGAGTCAGAATTACCAAATGTTTGACACCCAATAGGCGACGATTAATTAATCAATGAACTCTAGTGGCGTCGTTACACAAACTAACTTTTTTCTCCTTTTTTTTGTTGTTGCAAAAACAGAATCGCTTTACATATTTAAGTACGATCGGCGTCACGCTAAGATGCAGCGTCGTTTGTAAAGTCATATATTGGTTCTGTATTTTCATGAGACCATCACTGACAGAAAGATGGAAATTTAAGTCGAATTTCCTAAGATAATCTTGCGAATTAGCAGAATTAGAGATGCCAGAAGGAAAGCGAATCCCAGTGGCACAGAATCTACGAGATCTAGGGCTTGATAACTAACTGCTCATGAAAAAACTCCAGATGTGCTCCTATCTTCGTCTGATATAGCTCAGTTGCAATTGCATAGCCTAAGCGCAGAATCCATCCCACCCTCACCCACCCCACCCCATCAGAGCCACTTTCATCTAATCTATTACACACTGCTACTTTGTCCGTGGACACGTGTATAGTATGAAAGATTCGAAGATTTAGTTTGTACATACTAGATTCGTATTTCCGTACTGTCTCTATTCCATTATAAAGTTCAACAGTTCGCTACTCCGAATGTCCCTCGTGTCTGTATGTGTGTGTGTATGTGTCTCTGTCTGTGTCTGTCTGTCTGTCTGTCTGTCTGTCTGTCTCTCTCTCTCTCTCTCTCTCTCTCTCTCTCTCTCTCTCTCTCTCTCTCTCTCTCTCTCTCTCTCTCTCTCTCTCTCTCTCTCTCTCTCTCTCTCTCTCTCTCTCTCTCTCTCTCTCTCTCTCTCTCTCTCTCTCTCTCTCTCTCTCTCTCTCGCACACACACATACACACATAGATTCACATATACTGACACACAATGAGAACGCAAAAACAACTTTTCGTTGCAAATAATGACAAACTATTAATGAATTGATGGATAATGTAATATGACATTAATGACTGGTATTCATGAGATACATTCACATGGAAACATGGCCATTTATCATCAGTAATCGAGATGCATTCGTAATCGAAAAGTTCAACACCCCCATATCAAGGTCAGTATCTGGTGTGTCCACCACTGGCCCGTGAGCATGCGTGAAGACGACGAGGAAAGGATTGGCACAAACATCTCAAATAAGCCACAGGAATGTCCCCCCACTCCTCCTGCAACGCCTGTGCGAGCTCAGCGACGTTACCCGGTGGTGGCTGGCGGTGACGTACACTCAGTCTTAACTCAATTTGGTTCAAATCCGGTGAAACGGCGGGCCAGTTCATAACGGTGATACCGGCTTGTTGCAGGAATGCCTGGGTAATTAGTGCAGTATGTAGACGGGCATTGTCTTGTTGAAACAGAAGGGGACCTCCTGGTCTTCAGTGATGGCGCAAAAAATTGGCTGGAGAACCGGTCTTAGAATAACGTCAACATAACGCTGGGCTGTAAGGGCATCGTGAACAATGATGAGATCACTCCTGAAATCACAGTTGATTGCCCCCCCCCCCCCCCCCCCCCATACCACCACCAAACGGCGCCAAACCGATCACGTTCCCTCACACATCCGTCAGCGTACCGTTCATGGAGTCTCCTGTACACACGTGCTCTTCCATCGGCAAAAGAGACAGAGAAACAGGACTCATCTGAGAAAACAATGCTCCGGTAAAAGGTTGGTGGATGATTACCATTCTGGAGAGCAAACTGTAGTCTCACAGCACAATGTCGCGGTGTCATGATGTTACCGTTGTACGGGCGACTAAGCTGATCTGAGTCGACGGATGACCGTCATCGGATGGATATGCCTTCCATGATGTCCTATCGTGTTGCTTGCTGTCATCGTCGCAGTTCTGAACCGGTCACGGAGGTGGTGTCGTCGAATCTGCCGATCTTGGCGTTGGGTCGTAACGGGACGTCGACCAGGTCGAGGTCGATCACGGACACTCCCGGTCTGTTGATGACGTTCAACAAGTCGTCCAATAGTTGATGGATGGACTCTGAAGGTCCTAGCAACTTGGCTTTGCGAAGTCCCCCCTTGAACCATGCCCAGTGCTCGCTCCCTTTGTTCCTCTCTGAGTCGTGGCATTCTTAATGTGACGAGGAATATGACACCGTTACGTGACTTTTATGTATCCACATACTGGCATTTAACGTGCATTGCATGCAGCATGATTGAGCATGTAGTGAACGCATTTCACACCATTTTGTGTGTTTCTGCTATTGTATGTGTAACGAGAACAAAACCAGGATTAAAACCCAGACAAAAGTACCAATCAATATTATTTTAAGTCCAATAAATATATTTTTCATTAATCACAACAAAATATTGAAAAATATCTGTTTTGCGTTTTCATTGTGTGTCAGTATATGTATACATGCAACAATCAATCAGTAATCAGTAGTCGGTAATACAGGATTCAAAGATCACAGGTCCATATGAGCGTGTTTTAACCTCTGTGAATGTAAAGACGCAAGTAGGTTATCACTGGTGTTACAGATTCCAAAAGATCTAGGTTTTGATTTGAAAAACATTTGCATTCTAATCTTTATATTCCCTATTAGCTTCGGCATTGCATTCTTGTGTTTATTTTTTGTAATCGCAAATCCCGTCGATCCCTTTCGTAAAGAAACGTTTCTAACAAACTCACTGTAACTCAGTGCGCTACGCATATTATGTAGTGGATACTAAACAAGTGTCAATTAGATAACATTTATCGTGGATGGGGTTGTTTCAGTATGTATCTAAGAAGTAAAAGCAAGTTGGCTACGTTATAAAAACAACGAGTTTGGAAGAACGGGAAAGAACAGGAATTGTTTAGCGACAACTGGGTACATTTAAAAAAAAAAAAAAAAAAAACGATCGAGCTGTAGCGACTATACTCTGAAGACTGCGCAGCCGACGATTAATTAAATAATGGGCTTTAGTGGTGTCATTCAACAAAACTAATTTCAACTCTTTTTTTTCACGACAAAGAATTTTCCCTTTAAACATTTCAAGGCAAAGACTTTGTGGACACTATCCTCACTCCCTCGTCCTGCCCTACCCCGCCAGTAAAGTATCCTCCCGAAGGCTTACGATGCCCCAAATCAGTTTGATAAGTTCTCAGGTGCGATTAAAAAACAATCATTTTCCATTAATGATTTGCTAGTAGCCAGCCTATAGTTCTAAATCCCTGTACCACCCACCACTGCCATCCCACCCCCCACCCCTACACACAGCACACACACACACACACACACACACACACACACACACACACACACACTATTCAGAGGCTCTCTACTGCATTGAAACGCATGTCTTCGAAACAAATAAACGTAATCACAGGAGTGTAGGCTAGGGGGTTCGGGTCCCCCCCCCCGCTGAAGCAAATGGTCCGCTTTCAGAACTAAAACATACAGGTTTATACATATGGAGTTTCTGGTGGTGCAAAAACAAAATACAAAAAGGTCCACAAACCCTCCCCCCCCCCCTTCCAGGTCCAGATCACGCTACGCCCCTGAATCGGTTTTTTTTTTTTTTTTGTAAATGCAATTGTTTATCTTTCGTAAATAAAGACGTAAAAATACGCGCTCATTGCCGATTTGCAGCTGGTGAATACACAATTCCAAAGAACAATGTGGGAGATTATACACATGTTACTCGTTAACCTGCCACGTTGCATGGAATTAGCCTTTTCACGAGAACCGTTCACATTAATCATCATTCGATAAATTATCCTAATCGCAAATATAGTTTTTTTCAACGAGCTTAGAATTTATCGTTTTTATCGGCCCTCACTCGTCGAGGTGCATCTGTTAAAGCGATTTGGCCGTATAATATCTCGTAAACAAATTGGAAGTTGCTAGACAGGTGTTTGACGAGGACTGGTTATTGGTATTTGATCCACCAATAGACTGGCTCCAATGAATATAAACGTCTTCAAGTGGGGAAAATAACTCCGCGCACTGACCACTTATACGCAGTATTTTGCAAATACCAGTTTATTGATTGGCAGAAAGTTCGCGTATCAACTGGCCATCAACTCTTTGATACGCAGCATTAAGGTATTCTGTGAATTAAAGGTAAACCCGGATATTAAAGGAACTCTTCTGTTTTGGAGGCGCCTTCTGAGAAAAGCATTGTTTGACGTGAAAACTCTAAGAGTAGAACGGAAAAAGATAAGTTTATTCAAGAGAAAATGAACCGACTCGTTTGTTGGGTTTAATGGATCTCCTTTATACAGTGATGATTACAGGTAAGGTGTAGAGTATTGTTAATTCTTGTAGTCACAATAAAATAAAGGTGCGGGACGTAGCACAGTGGTAAAGCGCTCGTCTGATTTGCGGTCGGTCTAGGATCGATCCCCGTCGGTGGTCCCATTAGGCTATTTATCGTTCCAGACAGTGCAACACGATTGGCATATGAAAGTCCGTGGTATGTGCTATCCTGTCTGTGGGATGGTACATATAAAATATCCCTTGCTACTAATGGAACAATGTAGCGGGTTTCCTCTATGACTCAAAATTACCAAATGTTTGACATCTAATAGCAGATGATTAATAAATCAGTATGCTCTTGTGGTGTCGTTAAACAAAACAAACTTTAACTTTCATAATAAAATAAATGCTATATTTTCATCAATTTATAAAAGGGGTGTGTGAAATTTTATATTTTAAGATTCATGAAACAATCTTGGTGCCATGATCTCCTTAAGTGCATATAGTAGTTATATTTTATGGCAATCTTAGGGATAAGGACCCTGAATAAAAACATTTTTTTAGACAATTAAAATACTGCGGTGGGACTTCCATCCTTGTGGCGAGTGGTAATTAATAGCTACAGTCTGTCACATAGGGAACGCTTTTTTCATACTATGAAATTTACTACAAGTTATATATTTATGAGCCGATTGATTTGCACACAAAAATCGGTTGGGTTTTTTGTGTGTTTTTGGGGAGTTGGTTTTTGCGTTATTTCCAATACACTTTTACTTTTCTTCTTACGTTAAACCAAACTGAAAGTATTTACAATTTTATTTTTTTATACAGAGTAATGGGACGGACTATAGGGTTTATTTCATTACGGTCTATAGTATAATAATACTGATATTGTTTGTCATTTGCATTTAATGAAGGCACTATCACTCGGCCCCTGCGTGTGCTGTAACCTCACCGTGGTGCAGGGGTGTAACATTCTCTTTGAGAATGGCCAATACAGCACAAAATTGAAGTTTTGAGTAATATTCAGTATCCGTAAAATTCTGTGATATTTGTGTTTTTGCACAGTTCTTTACACTGTTTTTGAATTTTTATATTGATGTTGATCATCACTTTATTTATTTGCATTACCATAGTTTGACACCCAATAGCCGATGTATTTTTCGTGCTGGGGTGTCGTTAAACATTCATTCATTCATTCATTATTACTATCACTCGGGTTGTTGAAAAATCTAGTTTTAGCAATTAGAAACTCTCGGCAATAGTCGCAAATAGTTTCCATACGAAAATAACCGAATCGTTTCACAATTATGATCTAATGTGTTGGTCCCATTTCAAAATGTATGCAGCGCACGTGTATGTTCTGTATGTCCTATCCGGTGTGTGGAAGATGAATCGCATGTTTATACATACTGCCTCCTTTACAAAGACTTCCGTTTTATTCTGTATCAACACGCACTAGTTGCCTTTACAAATGTATGTCTTTGTCTGATTTTACCGGCCTCGGTGGCGTCGTAGTTAGGCCATCGGTCTACAGGCTGGTAGGTACTGGGTTCGGATCCCAGTCGAGGCATGGGATTTTTAATCCAGATACCGACTCCAAACTCTGAGTGAGTGCTCCGCAAGGCTCAATGGGTAGGGGTAAACCACTTGCACCGACCAGTGATCCATAACTGGTTCAACAAAGGCCATGGTTTGTGCTATCCTGCCTGTGGGAAGCGCAAATAAAAGATCCCTTGCTGCTAATCGGAAAGAGTAGCCCATGTAGTGGCGACAGCGGGTTTCCTCTCAAAATCTGTGTGGTCCTTAACCATATGTCTGACGCCATATAACTGTAAATAAAATGTGTTGAGTGCTTCGTTAAATAAAACATTTCTTTCTTTCTTTCGTTTTATCTGGTTTTAATAAGATATGTTTTTTACTGTCTGAACCAAAACGTGCTTTTATAACAGCCAAAACCTGCTTTTTAACTCTACAAAGTCGTAGAGACTTTTTTATTTTATTTATTAATTTGTATGTTTCGTTTATTGTCAAAAGCTTATTTTAATATTACGATGACGTACACATATGTGTATGTATTAGTATTAATATCTTCGGTTTTTAAATTTAGTATAAATGTGAATATTTTTTGTTGTTGTATATATCGTCTCTCACAATTCCCTATGGAATGGCTTATGTACTTTTATATGTTTATTTTAAATGTAATTATGTTGTACATGAGGTGAGACGTAAATTAAGATATCTATCTGTCTGTCTGTCTGTAATCAGTCGAAATTATCTGGGCCCGTGCTTATTAAACTTCTCAATCTCAATCTCTAATGACAACATATTTTTTTTATGTCGGTGTCATGACGTTACAGTCTCACTCTGTATTATTAGCGTCTTGAGTCTAGACTAGTGTTTTAAGCATGATGTCAGAAAGTCAGAAAGGCAAAGGGAGGGCGAGAGAGATAGACAGACAGACAGAGAGACAGATACACACAGATATATATATATATATATATATATATATAGAGAGAGAGAGAGAGAGAGAGAGAGAGAGAGAGAGAGAGAGAGAGAGAGAGAGAGAGAGAGAGAGAGAGAGAGAGAGAGAGAGAGAGAGAGAACAAACAACAAATTTAAGGGTTCATAAAGGCTGTTAGACTGAACTACATCTTGCTCCCATGTGGTATGTGGGCATCGGTCTACCTACCAGTTGAGGAATTGTGGGCCCCTTCTCCTATTTCAGCTGCCATTGTTTACATGCATGTTCGGCATGTAAACAGTTTCTAGATGCAATCATCCCATTTTGAGTCTGCTTTTGCGATTTTCCTTGATAACTGCAATAATAAAGTGCCTTGGCATCCACAACCCCAGGAATTGCGATCGGTGATAGTAGAGGTGTGATATCGAGCGCTTGCTGTCAGTATCAGCTGGTAACTGTATACAGTATAGGTGCTGATATCTGAAGCATGTAAAAGTGCGATACAGTTAACACACATGGATCACTCCCCCAGGTACTTTATCGCATAATCAAATGTTATAGCCGCAGTGGGAATGGACATGAGGGTAGTAAATGTAGGAACTGTAACAGTGTAATATTGGAGAAAATGTTAACAAAACATATAGTTTAATCACCACTTTAAACGATTTACAACAGCACTATCCTTGGTGTGACTAGCGTTTATTCAGCAGCTAATTAACAACACATACATTAGTCGTTCACCTTTTTTACATATATACATAATATCCATAATACAGTTATAAACTGCTACAACACCTTTATTAACCTCGCTCTAAAAAACCAGAGATAAACCTCAGCAAAATCTGGGCCAAAGACTCTGGAAAAAGCGATAGGTTTGTATTAAGTTTGTTTGTACCTGACCATTAAACAACCTGTGTACCTAACTGTTAATAATCCCTATTGCTTCTCATCACCTTAAGTATTATGTTACAAGCAATAAAATTTGGTTAGCCGAGTTGCTGTGCTGAACGCTGTTCTTAGAATGATTACATCCCAGATGTCCCAGCACTATAACTGCCAGCTCTCCCTTTGTCTGCAGTTATCTCATCACCCACCGATACCGTTACCGTGAAGTGTAAACATTTAATTCTAGCTTCACTAAGTGCCGCCAGAATTATCATTTTTGTTTCTAAAGTTACATTAGTTTACTGTTGGTATGCATGTCTGTATGTCTGTCTGTGCGTCTGTAGTCATTCCCACATTACATATCTGTATTTGTTATGCAGGCATAACTAATCGTGTAGTGAATTAAATTTGGTCTACAATCCCGTGTGATCCCTTATTTACTTCTATCAGTATATAGGAAGATTGATCAACTATAAAGTACACATATTAGGCCGTCCAGAAACAATGAATATACAGACACTGATATAACCAAATGGATGAAAGAATGAATGAATTAATGAAATGAATGAATGTTTAACGACACCCCAGCACAAATTTTTTTATCGGTTCTTGGGTGTCAAATAATGGTAAAATTATAAGGTATTATAATCAAGAAAATATATTTAATATGTAATTGTGATCGTTTGAAAATGCTCTGTTAGTCGGATATTGGTAATAATTGCACAAAGCTGAGGACAGTCTCCTTAGACACGATGGCATAACCACAGATACTGTCGTAGTAAAAGTGATTGTCGTAGTCCTATTAATTGCCATAGTGATATCCATTGTCATAGCCATAGTCATAGTTACAATATAAGTGATAATCATAGTCATACTTATGGGCATTGCCATAGTAATGGTCATATTCCTTGTTACTATAACAGTCATAATCATAGTCAGTTTCATTGTCATAACACAAGTCACTGTCATAGTCATATTCATAATAAAATCCATTGTCATAGTCATTGTCATAGTCATAATAAAAGTAATTGTCATAGTTATAGCCATAGTCCTTGTCATTATCATAGTCATTATTATAGTCATTGCCATAGTTATCATCATAGTCATTAGCATTGTCATCATCATAGTCCTCGTCATCATCATAGCCATGGGGCGGGATGCAGCCCAGTGGTAAAGTGCCCGCTTGATGCGCAGTCGGTTTAAGATCGATCCCCGTCGGTGGGCCCATTGGGCTATTTGTCATCCAAGCCAGTGCATCATGACTGGTATACTAAATGCCGTGGTATGTGCTATCCTGCCTTTTGGTGCATATAAAACATACCTCGCTACTAATATAAACATGTAGACGGTTTCCTCTCAAAGACTATATGTACACTTTATCATAGCCATAGTCACAGTTACAGACATAGACATAGTCATAGTCACCCTATGTACGTGCCTATATCAATTCATTGTTCAGGCACGTCCATCTAGTGCACAACGTTTTCCATCGTCAGTGTCTAGATCCGGAACAAATAACTCCTGCGTCACGTGCTGTTAACTGGGTTAGTCAAATACGAGACCTCCTTCTCACTAATGGTTTTGGTCACATATGGTATAATCAAAATGTTGAAAATCGCAATACATTTATATCACTATTCAAACAGAGAATGTCAGACCAGTTTATTCAATCTATGTTTGCTGTATTCAACAATTCTCCAAAATAATTATTGCCTGTAACCTTTCCTTCAGAAACATATTGCCCTGAAATACAAACATGTTTTGAGTAAATATAGACCTATCGTCCCATTAGCTCTTTATAGAAAAGGGCAGATACCACAATATTGACAGTCTGTGCAATATGAATGTAATAGAAGACGAATATCACTTTGTTCTAGTGTGTCCTTTCTATAGTACCATAAGCTATAAATGTATTAAACCTTTTATTATAATAAACCATCAACATTTAAATTAACGCAACTGTTTTTCAGCGACAATTGAAAACAGCTGATTAAATTGTGTAAGTATTTGAACACTGCTACCACGCATATAACAGACAACACTAATACATGACATATGTTATTATATTGTATATTATTGCTATGCGTGTATTACCCATTTACTATTGACTTTATCGATTGTAATCCGTTGCTACTTCAGTGATAAAGCGTTCGCTTGATGCGCGGTCTGTTTGGGATCGATCCCCGTCAGTGGGCCCATTGGGCTATTTCTCGCTCCAGCCAGTGCACCACGACTGGTATATCAAAGGCCGTGGTATGTGTTATAACGTCTGTGGGATGGTGCATATAAAAGATCCCTTGCTGCTAATAGAAAAAGAGTAGCCCATGAAGTGGCGACAGCGGGTTTCCTCTCTCTATATCTGTGTGGTCCTTAACCATATGTCCGACGTCATATAACCGTAAATAAAATTTGTTGAGTGCGTCCCTCCGTTGCTACTTACCATTCCCCACAATGTGCACATTATATTACTGTAAACCGTGAAAAAAATGCGTGCGTATAAATTTCGCGTCGTTCGCGTCCAACCTTATGTCGCGAAATTAATACGCACGCACTATTTTCCAGTTTGAAGTGCGCTTAAAGTAATTTGTTTTGTTTTGAAATATTTTATTGAGAATAAAATTCACAAAAAGATTCACTCAACAGGCACAGCCTATACATGAGCTCTCCTTGATGGCGACTAATCGTTAATTGTTTTATATAACTTCAATCGATAACGACTAATCGTTTATTGTTTTATCTACCAAAGGGTGTTAACAGTTAACAACTGAAGGTGTGAGTTGTGATTCTAATACAGGTGAGGTGGGTAGGGCCTAATCCCCTGTATAGACTCTGTACCAGGCTTGATGTAGGATAACAGAATATTGATTTACAGACAGTAACTTTATAACAATTACAGTGAGCTGTCTTTATCCACTTTTTTTTTGAGCTGTCAACGGTCGTTCGCGAAATTTACACGTCGTGAACATGCGCTAAGGTATACATTCGCGAAAAAAACACGTCGCAATATTAATACGGTTTACAGTATTTTATTTATGTATGTATACCTACAATATATATATATATATATATATATATATATATATATATATATATATACATATATTGGCAAAATAAAATGTATCTAAAGTCTCCGATTAGAGGTAGTACTAAACTAAATAATATCCGGTTGGGTTAAAGTTCGAGGTGCACCGAACTTTTGATAGAGCCGTTAATACCACAAGTCCTATCATTGTGATAAATGTTTGTGTGTAAGTCTCATCTCAGCAAAACATGTATGCAATTTTATTTTATCTAGTACTACTGTGTCAAGTAGCCTTATGCGTAAAACATGTATAGGGTACCTACTGAAACAAAGTACTAAAATTTTGTGCCAAACTAGATATGTTGTTAAAACATCTGGCTATACCGAAAACGAGTCTTGATAGGTACCATTTTCTTAAGTTAATATGAAAGGTACCATTTTGTTAGGTTAATACTTTGAGGTAGGGATATTAGTACTGATATTTATAGGTAATAGTTTGGTTCATATATATATTGCATATAAGGTCTCACTACACAGATGTCATCTGCCATTGAAACCCATGTTAAATTGCCCAACTTCAAACGAAGATTGCCAATAGAACGGGTTCTCGTTGGCACTAACAACATACGCCATTGCGAACATACATTATATAAGCATTTATTTTCACTCTAAAATTGAGAACATTTCCGTCTCAGTTTTTTGCTATATGACCGCATCTGGCTGTAGGACCGGTCTGAACAGGTGGTTCATTAATCGATTCACTCCGGCTGTCACTTGCGCTATATACCCATGTCCCAAAAGGTCGATGCACAATATTACAAAATAACATGGGCAAAATACAGCCAGAAGGCTTACCATTAAACATACATATTGTTTTAATTCTTCACCATTTCCTAGAAGTGAATATGTGAACCATAACATGTGTCACAATTAAGAACTATAGTGGACCGTGATGAATGAACTCCCACCCAGAAGTGATCTGTGTAGTGAGACCTAATGTTTTTTAAGCTAACACATTAACATGGTCGCCTATGGGATTTTAAACAAAACACTGAATAGCGCCACACTCGTGTTTTTCACAAACACTTAAGATTGGTTTACCCCCGCGAGAAAACATTATCGATCTGACCTTAGTAAATAAGGACATAAAATAAACACCTCTTCTTCGTGTTCACACTTACTGCATGTCGGGTAATTTACAGCAGGTCGGGAAACTGCGAGAAACCGCGAGATCACCCGCCGATCGCTCGTTAACATGGCCAATTTATGGCGCTTCTTTCACTTTCCAAGGAATCAACATTTGGCGACTTGGTGCAATCGCAACTAATTTCTTAAATGAGTTGACTTTATCGCTCCGTAGGCATTTACACTTTGGTAAGTATAAATGTTAGTAAACCTCCCCGGATGATATATGGAAATATTAAACAGAGTTCAATCGGGATTGAGTTGAGAGGTGTTTGGAATACGGTATTTATTTTGATGTTGTTGTTGTTGTTGTTGTGATGAAAGAAACAAAGATAAGAGCATCTTGTAGATATGCTATATCTATTTCTTTTCGTCACTAGAATGGTCATAAGGCAGAGGGCAGGGGGCAACGGTATCCCTAGTGCTGGGGGTAAAACCTCAAATTCGGGCAAAAATGATACAGATGTTCGGGAAAAATGAGCTAATCTGAGACCTTTTTACCATGTATTTCCATCATTTTACCCTCAAAATTAGTCGTAAATCATGTACAAAATGCGCAGTGATTCGTTTGCAACCCTATATAGCTCTTTGGTAGTAATGCTAATATGATTAACTGATTTTTTTTAAATCAGATTCGGACATTTTCGTTTAATTCGGGAAAACGCCATCCTGCCTCCCCCCCCCCCCCCTTCCTTCCTCCATCAGAATGGTTGGAGGACAAAAGCCAGATTGTTTTCTCTTTTTTATATAGAGTAGGACCATTTTCTTCCTCAAATGTAAGTGTGATGTGTATGGGGGATGGGGGGGGGGGCACCCTCTGGGTCCGTACATGCCTGTAAATACAGAAACGAAAAGACACTTCAATTGGCTTGCTATTGTTGATTACGGAATATACTAACTCCGACATACCCCAGAAACCGCCATCTTTATTGAAAAGATAGCAGTACACAGTTAGCTCTCTTGTGTACCCCTGCGCGCAAAGAGTTCGCTTGTTGGTTTTGCACAGATCCATGTTTGAAGGCTAATTATTTGGAATAGGAAGTAAATTCTTAAGCTTAGTGACAGCCAAGGAGTTATTTTTAAAAATGACAATTGGTTTGTCACCAGCAGTGCAAATGGTTTAGCTGTAATGAGGCTTGGTATTCATACACCGGCTTTTCCTTGTGACATAAGTGGGGCGCGATCATTTTGGGTAATTTTTAAACAAGCTGATTTTGTGAAATATTGAATAGCTAAACCTTTTTTTTCAAATGAGTGTTTTCGTAAGGTTTGATAAGCAAAGTTTCCATAAATATATGTGTGATATCCGCCAACTCCCGCTTGGGTGTGGTTTGTATGGGTGTGAACATTGTCAGAAATGCAACCAAAATCATGCAGTTTGGACACATTATGATGAAAGTAACACAAATATTTAACTAAAAATATTTTAAATAAGTCTCTTTATAATTATAACCCTTTTTGTAATCTCCTCTAGACTAAAAATACCTGTATCTTTGGTTATTTTTAAACAATATGTGGGCATTTAGGATGTCATGGGCTGGTATGCTTAAATCTCGGCTGAAGATTCACAAATAACTGTGGTCTGCTATCTATATATAGTGATAATATGGAGTCCTCGCACCAGAGTTTAATAATAATTATGTCATTGAGGTCTCACACCTGTGTTTGCTAATGTTAATGTTTGTATTCTATTCTGGCATACTCTACAGGTATCACGTACGCCTGCTACCGATTACGACCTGTCTGTATGTCTGTATGTCTGTCTGTACAATTATGTATATTGGTAACGAGATATCAGCAGGTTGCTCCCCAGTTGCATATAATATAAGAGTCTACAGAATTGACGCAAAAATTACGCTAAAAATCTTACTTCTCACGAAAATATGGGTTAATTTACTAGATTGCAATGCAGAGAATACTCAGTGATTAAACATTATACGGTGAAACCACTTTAAACCGGACACCCTTGGGACCAAGACAAATGCCCGGTAAAAGAGTGATCCGGTTTAGAGGGTTTAAGTTATATCTTAGTTTTTAAAAAGGGACTGTAAAACGTTCGGTTTTGAGGGAATTCCTGTTTACAGAAGGTTTCACTGCATAAAATGTTCCATTAGTAGCAAGTGATCTTTTATATGCACTTTCCCACAGACAGGATAGCACTTTCCACGACCTTTGATATATCAGTCATGGTGAACTGGCTGGAACGAGAAATAGCCCTGATTGGTGGCATAACTTAACTTATTTTCAAGCTTTCGGGGGTATCCAAATCATCAGTTTTCTCTATAAGACCTGTTAGGACCATTACAGACAGTTAACAGCAAGAGAAAAAAGAAGTTTGTTTTGTTTAACGACACCAATAACAGCAAGAGATCCCGCCAATTATTTTTTATGGCTAGCGAAACTGCTGGAAATGTTATGCCAAATTATTTAATTTTGTTTTTATTGGTGATGAGTATTGGAATAAAATGTCTTCATCCCCATGTGGTCATGTCTGGATAAACTGTTTTATCGAAAATACCGCCACTAGCTTTGGTGAAGAGTATTGGAATAAAATGTCTTCGTCCCCATGTGGTCATGTCTGGATAAAATGTTTTATCAAAATTCCGCCACTAGCTGAGCGCTTACCTGATGTGCGATCGGTTATAGGATCGATCGACCTCGATGCGTTATTTTTTTTATTATTATTATTATTATGTTGTTGTTGTTGTTGTTTTTTTGTTTTTTGGGGGGTTTTTTGGGGGGGGTTGTGGGGGATGGTGGTTCAGTTTAAACCAGTTCTTCACAAATTGCATTTTAAAAGCCTTGGCATATGCTATCATATCTATGAGAAAGTTAAACCTTCTTGTGTGTAATGACACCAATAGTGCACACCGATTAATTAATCATCGGCTATTGGATGTAACAGGTTGTACCCACAATAGGCGTGCTTGAAAAAATTTCTGATGCCAGCATGATAAAAACATCCCGTAACCATTCTCAAACATTTGGTCATTCTGACACATAGTCTTCAAAGGAAACTGGTACATGTTTTTTGGGGTTTATTTTGCATTTGATCTCTTATATGCATTTCCCTACAAACAGGACTGCATATATCAGTGGCTGGGGCGGAATGAACCCAATGGGTCCACAAAGAAAATGATAAGGAGCAGGGGCGTAATTCACAAAGCTCTCTTAGGCTCTGTTAGACAACACAGCATTCTCTTTGCAAGTCTTTTAGCATTGCACTGCGAGATCGCAAAGTTGCGAGAGTTTAGTGAATTAGGCCCCATATCTGCAGAGTTCAATTTCCTAGACGAAGTGACGAAACAAATAGCCGTAGTTTAAAATGTACTCAGTTGTTGTTAGACAAATGCTCCCATCATTTTCGTTACTGTAAACATTAGAACGAAGGAAAGGAAGGGAAGGAAATGGATTATTTAACGACGCATTCAACACATTTTATTTACGGTTATATGGCGTCGAGAAAACCCACTCCCGACGTTCAGGCGAACGCTTAACCACTGGGCTAAGGCCCACCCCCGTCTAAAATTAAAAGTCGCAAACTTATGGAACACCAATAACCTTATTCATTAGTCCAAAATCGCATCTATTCTAAACAGATTGTTTTATACTAATTCACAGGACATCATTAATCTAATTATAACTGACCGGTTACATAAATAAATTCACATAATCGAACTAGTAAAAATTACGTAAACCGACTTTTGGTTACCTAAGATTGTAAAATATTGTCTCCTTAGAAGTGAGTATTCAAAGCAAGAAAACGTTTGCGAGAAATATCTTACACTTTTGAATAAACCAAGTATACTTTATTTATGATATTCAGCGACTGTGGTAATATTAAAGTTAATTTTGCTTAATGACACCACTAGAACACATTTATTAATTTATCATCGACATTTAATATACCAGTCGTGGGGCGCTGGTTGGGACGGGAGAAAAGAACAACCAGGGAATGGGTTCACCGAGAAAGCAGGCGCGTGTGTAACGGGTGGGTTTTTGGGATCGAAACCCCTCCAGGCTCTAGCAAATTTTCTTTTATTTCAATATATTGTGCATGGTAGCATGTTTCGACCTCCATTATAAACTTCGCTTGTCACAGTCGGTACACCCCGCAAACCTCTCCACCCAACCCTCACCTACCCCCACTGCTAAAATTCCTGCACACACGCCTGGCGAGTTCGACCCTATGACGAGAGCACCCCAGGCGAGCGCTCTCTATTTAGCTAGACCCCGCCCCTGATATGACTAATAAAGGGGGAGTAATGTTGGATCGATCAGTATTGAATTCTGCTTTCATAACTTTCTCCTCTGCAGGATATTACATACACTGTTCAAACAGACCGCCTGTTTGACAACCAATGGCAAAGTGGTGTGTCTAACTAATGTTTAATAATCGGACTGTTTGTACGCCCTGGGTATTATCTGTTTTTTGCAATGACCCAGCACGCGCCGTTTTGTAACAATGTAAACAGGACATGGCCGTGAGATAATTACGTGAGCTAGCGCAAACATTTATTGCCGCAATTCGACGAAATTAAATCGTGAAAAAGGGCCCCTATAACATGTATAGGCTTCGTGCAGTGCAGTTTGTCGATCTGTCGATAAATGCGATGAGACATATCACATTGATAAATGCGTAAGATATGTCGCATAGATAAATGCGATAAGACATGTCACGTAGATAAATGCGATGATACATGTCACAGAGATAAATGCGATATGATGTATGGCATAGGTAAATGCGTAAGATATGTAGCATAGATAAATGCGATAAGACATGCCACAAAGATAAATGCGATCAGACATGCCACAAAGATAAATGCGATAAGACATGCCACAAAGATAAATGCGATAAGACATTCCACATAGATAAATGCGATAAAACATGCCACAGACGAAATGCGATAAACAATACTTTGGTTCATATCAAAGTGATGCCTCCCTCTAGAATGCAAAAAGGAACGTAACACTTCGACATCAGACAATGACCTCATCCACTGGCGCAATGCAACCTTACAGGAAGTCAACCAAACGAGTTGAGCGATATAAATTAAGATCAATTATGGGTAATAAATAAGGTATTAAACGAGCTTCCATTTCGTATCATGTTTATGTCTCTCGTGAAATGATTTTCATTGTCACTCGCTAAAGCTCGTGACAATTGAGCATTACTTCACATTACTTCACTCGGGACGTAAACATGATACGAAACGGAAGCTCGTTTAATATCCTATAATTATATTACCCAAACAAAAATTACCAGTTTAAGACAGGGCTCGAAATTAACGGCGGCACCGACGGCAATTGCCGTCGTTGTGATATAAATTGCCGTAGGTAGAGAGCATCACCGATGGCACTTGTGTGCCGTCGGTAAAGCTCCTCAACAATGGCGAAATGTATATACCTGGTGTACATTATCTGCCAATATTTAACATTTCCACATTTAAAAGATGTCTATATATAACAAGATAGCCTTTCATTCAGGGTTATTTGCTGCAAATGTCACTTTTAAAAAAGAAATTGCCATAGGCAGGCTCAAAATTGCCGTCGGTGGACTGTTTCACCCATTGCAGTTCTTTTAAAAATTATCGTGGGAGATATATTATTAAGTTCGATTCCTGTAATAAAAAAACGATAGCATCACTTGTTCGAAACGAATCTTGATTGACTGGTGTATCATTTGATTAAATTACACAAAATGGACATGGAATTAGAGCACTTTATAAATTCTAATAATTGAGAATTGGTTTTCGCAATATATCGTGGTATGTATCGCAATTCGGTGGCGTCGTGTTTAAACCATCGGACTACAGGTTGGTCGGTACAGGGTTCGTATCCTGGTATCGACTCCCACCCGGAGCGAGTTTTAACGACTCAGTGGGTAGGTGTAAGACAACTACACCCTCTTTTTTCTTACTAACCACTAACAATTAACAATTAACAATTAGCTCTCTGCCCTGGAGAGACATCCCTGATAGCTGAGGTGTGTGCTCAGGACAGCGTGCTTGAACCTTAATTGGATATATGCATGGAAATAAGTTGAAATAAAAAATTTGAAATTCAGGTTCCGGTATCGCAATATATCGCAATAAGAAACATTTGGCAATATTCATCACTAATAATAGTCATAGGAAATGGGGTGGTGTAATGATCTGGTATGGGTGGTCGATTCCACATTTTTAGATAATTTCAGTATACATTTTAAACATCATCGTGGTCATCTTCATTTGTTTTATGACACCATCTGTCATCAACTTCATAGTCGTCGTCAACATCATCGTCATCATCACCACTATTATCATTATCATATAATTATTATCATCATCATCATCGTCATTCTCAACACCCCCACCACCATCATGAACATCATCACCATCATCATTATCATCATATAATAATAATAATTATTATTATTATCATCATCGTCATTCTCATCACCCCCACCACCACAATTATCATCATCATCATCTTCATCATTCATCACTGTCACGGGGATCCTATAATACCCGTAACTGAATGAAACACGATTGTCCAAATATCTCTCCTAACTGTATATCTATTAGATCTCTCTGTAACAGGCAGTTAAACCCGCTGGCTCGTCTAGGTATGATCAGAGATAAGATCTTATATAAAGTATATGTAATATGGCACGTTTAGTTCACTAGAAAACACAACAAAAACACAATACACTTTGGAATTTGTATTAATCTACGCTGACAAATGTACTGCCGCAGTAGTTAATCAACAACAATCAATAATAACAACCCAGAACTGATCACTTAATTAGTTAATCTCTAGGTGTCTAGTTTACACAATATGCTAATCACTTCACCGTGACACAACACGCACACGTGTGATAATTGAGAAACGCTTCCAGGAGAACTTAATTAATAAAGCAATTACAACTCTATTCCTAACTGGTTAATTTTTAATTAACCCTTAACTACTCATTCAGTAACGTGTGATAATTGAGAAACGCTTCCAGGGGAACTTAATTAATAAAGGAATTACAACTCTATTCCTAACTGGTTAATTTTTAATTAACCCTTAACTACTCATTCAGTAACGTGTGATAATTGAGAAACGCTTCCAGGGGAACTTAATTAATAAAGGAATTACAACTCTATTCCTAACTGGTTAATTTTTAATTAACCCTTACTACTCGTTCACTAACCTTGTAACACAGAATTAATACTGGTACCAATAAAGACAATAACCTACAGTTTACCTAGGTCCTCTAGGATGACTGGATAAGCTTTATATATATATATATATACATATATATATATATATATCAGAACGGTGAGCCTACAGTATACTGCGTCAGATGACCGGCAGCACCGTCTAAATAATATTGGTATAATACAGTATTAAAATATTTAAAGTCACATAAATCACATCAAGGTTATACACAGAGCAGAAATAAAATTATTTACCAGTCCGGACGGACAGCGATCCCCTGGAGCCTTCCTTTTGTTTCTCCCCGATATCTCTAAAACCCTAGCTATTTATTATAAAACCCAGTATCGCCTGGGGGTACATCGCGGCACCGAATCCCTACAAGTGCTATTTTCACAGCGACCAAGCTGTATATTTTTCTCAGATCGTTAGACTTAATGACGCCTAGTCACCAAATCACGGTTGTAAAAACCGCACTCGCGGAGGTATTACGTAACTACTGGCCACCTGGGCTTAAGTGCATATTGGAACTGCACACGGCCCTCTAAAACAATTAATATCGCCACAGGCGAAAAGAATTTAAGAGCATGTACCGTCACACACCCCCACCTCAAAAAGGATATTTCCTCTACTCTAGGAATAGGGAAATATACTACATTAAAACAAAATGTGCGTTAACCAACGCATCCGGGCATTTATAACACATGTAATAATAAGGTGACTACCAGTAATCACACTCAGTCTCTGAGTTCCTGGTATACAAATAAAATATATAAGAACAAAACAGAAATCAAGAATGTCAACACATTATCATAACGTTCAACTTCGGGACAGGCATCAGCGATTACATTGGATGTGCCCTTGATATGTTCAATGGTAATTGGGAATTCCTGCAGAAGAAGACTCCATCTCAAAACTCTCTGGTTGGAGGCTTTCATTTGGATGGTCCAGTCCGTCTTCGTCTTCTTGGAACAGCACAGCTCCAGCACCCACTTCACTGGCACCCACAGCTAGCTTGAAAAGCCTTCGGTACTCTCGTGCTGCCATCACGGGAGATGAGGAGAGCATCTCCTTGAGACGGTTGGATGACTTCTCGCATTCATCTGGACAATGGAACTTCGTTTCCTTCTTTTTCAGCGTCGCACGTTTTCCAGGTTTTCTCCGATAGGCATGCTGCCGAATCGGTGTAGCGTTGGGTTCCAAGCGCACATCCTGGCTTAAGGTATTGGTAACCGTTGGAAGGTTCTGACAAATGGAAACATTGTCTTGTTTCAACGTAGTCAACTTTGCTCGCTGGGGGCTCAAGTCTGCTAGAATCTGGCTGTTGGTTAATTTGATCTCTGCAGTCTTGACGTCATCACAGGAAATTGAGTGACTCTCAGTTTGGACCGGTAACTCTGGAACTATCGGCAGTCTGTCAAAATAACCTTTTAGCAAATTGATGTGACAATACCTACTTTTCCTAACCCTATCAGGAGTGTTTATCACATACCCTGTCTCATTAACCCGTTTGTGCACAACATAGGGCCCGAAATACCTGTTCTGTAATGAACCCCGTTTAATGGGAAGGTACAGCAGCACTTTATCCCCTGGTTTAAATTCCCGACTCTTAGCCTTCCTATCAAACACTGATTTTATTTTGCTCTGAGCATAGCTCAGATGATTCCTAGCCAGTTCGGTCGCCTGCCACAACCTATCTCTAACTCTCCCTACATAAATCAGCAGGTTTTCGGCATTATCCTTGTCTAACCAACTATCTTTTATCAATTTGAGAGGGCCTCGGGCTGAATGCCCATAGACCAACTCAAATGGGGTGAATCCTAAGGATTCATGCTTAGCATCCCGTGCTGCGAACAACACGAAAGGAATTGACTGGTCCCAGTCAGTACCATTGTCGAAACAATGGCAGCGGAGCATACTTTTCATGCTCTGGTGGAAACGTTCTATGGCGCCCTGGCTCTCAGGGTGGAATGCAGCAGAACGAATCTGTCGTATATCTAACATAGACAGTACTTGCTGGATTAACTTGCTCATAAAGTTTGTACCCCGGTCGCTTTGAATTTCACCTGGTAAACCCGTGTATGTGAAGTACTTAAGCAGCACACTAGCTACAACAGACGCAGTAACCTTCCTTAAGGGAATCGCCTCTGGAAAACGCGTAGTTAAGCACATAATTGTTAACAAGAATTGGTTGCCTGAACGCGTTTTCGGTAATGGCCCCACATCTATCAACACTTTTGAAAAAGCTTCTGCAGGTGATAGGGAGGAATTACCTGATTTGGTTTGCCCACAACCTGACACACATGACATGACATACAATGCTTACTGACATCTGCAAACATTCCCTTCCAATAAAACTCTGAGGCAAGTTTACTATGAGTTTTATTCCGCCCTAAGTGGCCAGCAAACACGTCCTCATGTGCTAACAATAACAATGACGGACGGTACTTAGAGGGCACCACAATTCTACATCTTGTCATACATTCCTCACTATCAGGCACAACCTTTTCCACACTCTTATTCATTAATACTCCCATGTCCATATAATACCCTGACATCTGATCCTCCATCTCACCCTCAGTTAACAATGTAGTGCGAGCTGCCAACAAACTTGGATCAGCCCCCTGCTCTAGGATTAACTCTTGTCTATTACAAGGTAAGTCCCCCCTATCAAACACAACTGGTTCATTTCCCCTCTGCAGGAGATCAACAGGTTCCACCACATTTAATTCCTCAGTTGACTTATCTACCATTTTACTGATAACCTCATCCACTCCAATTTCATGGCTCACACACGTATCAGACAAATCACAAATATCCTCTGGGTGTCGTGCTAACCTACTGGCCATAGCCCTAGTCATTACACACGCAGGATATCTAGTCTCATCAACCTCACACTCTTCTATGGGTAAAGGGCTGTCTTCAATTAACAATTGGTCACATTGCGGCTGACAACATTGACTAGTCAAATCATTACCCAACAAAACTCCTATGTTTTTAAAAGGCAAGTTGTTCACGACACCCATAATGACTGGTCCCGTCACAAACTTCGAACACAAGAAAACGTTATGTAACCGGACAACCATATTTTCTCCAGTAACTGAGGTTAAAGCCAAACTACGTCCTGTATCTGAATTCTCAATACCAGCTAAACACTCTTGCGTTATCAGCGGCTGACTACACTCGGTATCTCTATAGATTGATATTGCCTTAGGACTCAATTCTTGTTTCACATCACAAACCATACCAGTGGACACATACGGGTTTACTTTCTCTGCCATGGGACTAACCATTAACTCTCTCGCTAACGGAGCTGACCTCACTAAACCAACCACTTGCGCATTATCGCGTTTCCTTTTAAAACAGTCCCCAACAAGATGGTTATCCATTTTACAGTAACTGCAATGTGGACGAAAAGTTCGTGCATTGGCTGATAATGCAGGCTTATCCTTACTTTGCCCACCAGGTGCATTCCTTGCCTGACTAGCTGACCAACTAGATGACTCTCCCCGATAGTTACTTTCCCGGGAAAAACCTAGCTGAAATTTCTTCTTATCACCCTGTTGTATAGAGCTACCCTGTACTGCCTGAGCCTTGTGTATTAACACGTAGTCATCTGCCACTATGCCTGCCTCCTCTATCTTTTTGACATCACGATCCTCTAAATGAATACGTAAGCTAACTGGTAATCCATTTTTAATGTCCTGTAAGATCAACAACTCCCGTAACTCGGTATATGACTCTACCTGATGAGACGCCACCCATTTATCAAACATCCCTGCCTTCTTAGCCACAAACTCACTATAAGACTGACCCTGCGTTTTTCTCAACTCGCTATACCGTAAACAATAATCCTCAGGTCGTAATTCATAAGCCCTCAACACTGCAGCCTTAACTAGGTCGTACTGACTTGCTCGCTCATCACTCATTGAATTATAAGCTACACTAGCCTTCCCCTTAAACTTAGACACGGCTAACAATGTCCACTTAGACTAAGGCCAATTTAGCTACTTAGCGGCCCGTTCAAAAAGTTGGAAGAACATTTCTACCTCCTGGTCATCAAATACAGGCACTGATCTATAAGCCTCTGACATGTTAAACCCATTTCCGGCCTCCCGTCTAACTTCTTCAGTATTCAACTTTAACTCATGTTCCACTTTTAATTTTGCTAACTGGAATTCTCTATCCCTATATCTCTCTTCTCTCTCTCTCTCTCTCTCTCTCTCTCTCTCTCTCTCTCTCTCTCTCTCTCTCTCTCTCTCTCTCTCTCTCTCTCTTCTTTTTCTCTATTCCTCTCTCTCTCTCTCTCTCTCTTCTCTATCTAATGCACGTTCTTCTCTTTCTCTCTCTTTCTCTTCTCTATCTCTATCTCTATCTAATGCACGTTCTTCTCTTTCGTACTAAGTTTTTTAAAAGCTAATTGTTGTTCCACACTTAACTCATTTATCTCTATCTCTGGAACAGTCTCACTGTCTTCCATAACAGGCCTATCACCAAAAACTTCCTGGATAAT
Organism: Gigantopelta aegis; assembly: GCF_016097555.1. Lineage (NCBI taxonomy): Eukaryota > Metazoa > Mollusca > Gastropoda > Neomphalida > Peltospiridae > Gigantopelta > Gigantopelta aegis. Next base: position 20,759,402 of record NC_054713.1, on the reverse strand, counting down.
AATTGTCTTTATATCACCTAAGGTTTTAGCTGATG
>NC_054713.1:20751867-20754367 GCF_016097555.1 Gigantopelta aegis | reverse complement strand
CCCCCCCCCCCCCCCCTCCCCAATGTTTACTTGCTTTCGCCTTGCCTGTTGCGTGCTGCTTGCCACTCAGATTAGAATAAACAAATTGAGTATTTGTAATTGATGTATATGTAACTGAGTGCTGGGTTACATATAGATACTCTAGCTCGGAACGAGTTGCAGGTGCATCCTTGCCACCTAATGGGTTTTTTAAAAAAATCTGCACGATTGCTTTTAGTTCCGTTGTTTAAATAATGTACTTTGGCTTTGTGGGAGGTAAATCAGGTTGACGTGACTTACCCGTGTGTTCATCATTGACTGGCCTCGATTGTGTAGTGGTTAAGCCATCGAACGTAAGACTGGTAGGTACTGGGTTCGCATCCCGGTACTGGTTCCCACCTTAAAAACTAGTTTAACGACTCAGTGGGTCATCCGTGAGATTTTCATCCGTCGTGGATCCGGCCAGACGATCCTTGACAGTGTGACCGGGGCTTAAGCATTGTACGAACGGCGTAAACGAAACGCAACCATAAAATCCAAACTTTGATACAAATTAAACGAAATTAACCAACACAAAGAAACAGAATAACCATTATTTTCGTATCGCAAAAAAAAATCGACGTAGAGATAAATCTAAATATCTTCAGTTTTACATTGTCAGAGTAGACACCAGATGTATCCACTGAGCAATTTGTAAGCTCCTTGATAACATACAGACAGCACTAACTTCTGTTATTTATTAAAATAAGTACACCGATAAACAAAGTAAACGGCAGCCACCATAAAGATGCCTCATTCCATGACAGCCCTAATGGCGAATAAAGTAAACTTCGTTTATAAATGCACTTGTTTGAACATCTGGGAGTTTTTCATTGTGATGGTGGCTTATGTACTCTGCGTCCTGTAATTTACTACTGAAATAAAGACAATGCTAACTGGAGTCTGAAATACGTGTCATAAAAGTAAAGTTTGATTCGTTTAACGACACTACTAGGGCATATTGATTAATTAATCATCGGCTATTGGATATCAAACATTTTGTAACACTGCCGTAGAGTTTTAAAAAGGAAACCCGCTACAGTTTTTTTTTTTCCCCATTAGTAGCTAGGGAATTTTTATATGTACTTTCCCACGGACAGGACAGCATATACCACGGCCTCATACCACTCAACCGACTACTACCCAGTGGTAGGCAGAAATTCCGTGTTTTCGCTATACAGTTATCTCTGACGGTAGAGAGCGATCATAACCTTCCATTTTTTTAATTTCAACTTATTTTCGTACTTATATCCAGTTAAGGTTCAAGCACGCTGTCCTGGGCACACACCTCAACTATATGGTCTGGCTGTCCAGTACAGTGGGTTAGTTGTTAATTGTTAGTGGTTAGTGGTTAGTGAAAGAGAAGAGGGTGTAGTGGCGATACATTGAGTCGTTAAAACTTGCTCGAGGTGGGAGTCCAGTACCGGGCTGCGCACCCTGTACCTACAAGCCTTACGTCCGATGGCTTAACCATGACGCCACCGAGGCCGATCTTAACCATGACGCACCCGAGGCCGATCTTAACCATGACGCCACCGAGGCCGATCTTAACCATGACGCCACCGAGGCCGATCTTAACCATGACGCCACCGAGGCCGATCTTAACCATGACGCACCCGAGGCCGATCTTAACCATGACGCCACCGAGGCCGATCTTAACCATGACGCCATCGAGGCCGATTTTAACCGTCCAAATGCCCGTATCTGTCTCTCGAACGGCAGACAAAAAAAAATAAAAAAAATTTATTTAACGACGCACTCAACACATTTTATTTACGGTTATATGGCGTCAGACATATGGTTAAGGACCACACAGATTTTGAGAGGAAACCCGCTGTCGCCACTACATGGGCTACTCTTCCGATTAGCAGCAAGGGATCTTTTATTTGCGCTTCCCACAGGCAGGATAGCACAAACCATGGCCTTTGTTGAACCAGTTATGGATCAGAGGTCGGTGCAAGTGGTTTACACCTACCCATTGAGCCTTGCAGAGCAATCACTCAGGGTTTGGAGTCGGTATCTGGATTAAAAATCCCATGCCTCGACTGGGATCGGAACCCAGTACCTACTAGCATGTAGACCGATGGCCTACCACGACGCCACCGAGGCCGGTTCCGAACGGCAGAGTACACGAGCTAAGAGCTATGATAACCGTCCGCTAGGTCCCAGCAATAATAAAGGTTTATGTTGATGTTTGTTAATCATTAACTGTGAATTCACCGTATTACGATCATCTTAGTGTTTTCCCCCACCGGAGTAATTGTAGCAACGACTGACAGTTGTCAGATCTTTATCCTTGCTTATTAACAGATACTTCATATATGCCAAGTCCATCGTCTCCTGGGCACGTATACATAATTCATAACACACTGGCATACAGCGTACGTGGAAACAAACAACATATATATGATACATGAAAAATCCAAGATATTTGTGTGTGCGTGCGTGCGTGCGTGCATGCATGCGTGCGTGCGTGCGTGCG
>NC_054713.1:20729367-20746867 GCF_016097555.1 Gigantopelta aegis | reverse complement strand
CTTGGTATTGTTTCCATTAACTTGCGAAACAAAACACGTTTTGTGTCTTTAACTGCCTGTTGTGATGCGTTAGTCAGAGAGGGAGGAATTACCGTTAGTCACAAACTAGCTTTTGATGAAACCTTATAAAGTGAAAATTTCAATACTGGCATGGAGATTTTATCAATGAAACCCTTTACTCTTCTTTGTTCTTTGAAATTACGACTTCCTCGTTGCCTTTTGGTCTTTTATTCGATTACGAAATAATGATTAGGTTATCGCCATCGCCCGTTCGACGCGATTCGTTCGACGCGATTGGCTAAGATTGGTAACGGAGCTGTAGTGAAGGTTGTTTAGAGATCGTTGTTTCCCAGATATTAAAAGTAATTTTCGTCCCAGCTTTCCTGCAAGGTTTTACCGAATGGCTACGAGGTGCAATGGATATACATATATCTCACATTCGGCCATTCTATTACCGCCTCCCCTATAAAAAAAAAAAAACATACCCCCTCCAAAAAAACAAACAAAAACAGAACCAACTCCCTACCCCCCAAAAAACCCCACCCCAAAACACAAATACAAATAAACAAACAAATAAAGCGACAACAACAAAAAAAAGAAACAGAAAACATAAATTCAAAACGAAAATACCCACAGAAACACTACACACACAAGTACATGCACGCACACACATACACACACACACACACACACACACACACACACATTTACAACACTGCACCACATAAACACATAAACACAAAAACAGTAGTAAGAAAACAAAATATTTGTTATTATTAACTGATAAAACTTTATTTATTTATTTATGTATTGCACTCTCGGTACACACCAGTGTTTCCAATCAAAACTTGTGAAGCACAGCACATTAAATGTACGACATTCTGATAAATATCACTAGTATGGGATATGTACCTTTCAGCTTTACGATACAAATCGTGTGGGCGAACATTTTCTCAGAAAATATTTAACGTATGAAAATGAAACATCCGTAGCCAGTTTCTCGTGACTAAGTAATAAACAAGTCGAGACATCAGAAACATAAACATCATCATCTGAACAAATCCGTACTTTTCGTGAAAACAGGACATTGATAAGACGAATAAAATGATTAGCTTTAAAAGTTAATGATATTTTTAAAGATGCAATCTCGATAAAATTTAATATTTAAGTGTTGTTGATAGGTCATCGTCTCTTTCCGCGGCGCGTCATTCTTCGATTTGTTTTCATATTTTATTTACAATCTAGGTCACAATCAAAGGTACTTTGCAAAAATTGTTGAGCTCGCGCGCGCCAAAATAGATAAATAAATAAAATATTAAAAAGTGACTGTCACAAGGACTGTCCCGGTGATTACAGCAACAATGTTTTGTTTTGTTGTATTGGGTTGTTGTTGTTGTTTTTTCTTGGGGGGGGGTGGGGGGGCGGGGGGTCTTTGGGGGGGTTGTGGTTTGGTGGTTTTGTTTTGTTTTTGATGGATTTCTTTCTTGTTTTTTTGAGGTGGTTGTTGTTTGTTGGGCTTCTTGGTTTTTTTTTTTTTTTTTTTTTTTTTTTGGTTTTTTTTTTTTTTAGGGTTTTTTGTGTGTGTGTGTTTGTTTGGGTTTTTTCAGGTTTCTTTTTTTTTGGGGGGGGTGGGGGTTGGAGGGAAGGTATTTTTTCAGATCTCAATTGACATATTTGCACCCAATATTAGACATACTAGCAATTGTCTTTGAGTTTAGCGTTCTAGGTGGTCACCCGCTCGTGTACTAACCCCAGTATCAACAAGAATTGTAGCTTGATTAGAACGTTCCTAAGCTTGGTCTATTCAGTGGGTCATAATTCCGTTAGAGACCACTATAAATGAATTGGATCCACAAGCTAACAATAATTCATATCGACGTCTCCGGTTTTTCATAGCCAAGCGTCTCCTGTAGCGCTTTAAACGGATTAGCTGATCACTTGAAAACTGTTACTAATGTCTCCGCTGCATTCTACTATTACGTCTCTTGGTAGTTTGGTCGTTAAAACTCGTCAAAAAAAACGTACATTTTCGTAATCATCCTCGGTGTACTGGCCTCGGTGATGTTGAGGATAAGCCACCGGCTGGTGAGTACTTGGTTCGCATCCCGGTACCGGCTCCCAACCCAGAGCGTGTTTTAACGATTCAATGGTTAGGCGTACGGTCCCTACACCGACTTCTTTATCACTAGTCATTAAAAACTAACCACTAACCCACTATGCCATACATATAGTCCAGATAGCTGAGGTGTGAGCCCAGGACGGCGTGTTTGAAGCTTAATTTGATATAAGCACGAACATAACTATAAAATGAAAATAATAAATAAAAACAAAAGAGCCCATCTGAAATAAAGCTGATATGTACTGGGTTGACATCCAGTTAGAGATAGACTCATTACTTTCTGAAATAGTTAATGAAGTTTTTTTTTGTATAACGACATCACTAGAGCACATTGATTTGACAGTCATCGGCTATTGGATGTCAAACATTTGGTAATTTTGATCTATAGTCTTAGAGAGGAAACCCGCTACATTTTGTTCCGTCAGTAGCAAGGGAAACAGTTAAATAGAGAATAATATATGAGTGGCCGTTAGATGCCATTTATTACCCTCTTGGTGAAGATATAGCGGTGTCGTACAAATTTCGTACGCACCACCAGGTGCGTATTACAAACTGTATTTTGATTTGTCAACAGGGAACAGAGTCAATTTCGATTGGTTGGACAGCGACCTTATTAGCATAACGGGACTATTTTTTTCATTCATAATTAAATGTCAAGGTCAGTAACATCCACAACTTTTACTACAAATGTCATTCATTAAAAGTTGATGTAAACTGGACCGCGCGAGAAATATTTTTAAATAAAAAATAAAAATAAAAGAATGAATAGAACAATAATTAAACATATGCATTTTTTTATTATGTGGATTTTTGTGATTTGTGAATTCATCATTATTAAGGTCTACGACAGTCACTTTTTGGACCCTTGTTTTGGCTTCGTACACAATAAATAAAACATATCGAACGTTAATTTTTTCATATGATATATTTGACAAAAGGTAGTTTTTTTATTTTTTAAAACTTAAACTTAATATTTTTTGTAGAATTATGAAAAAGTAAAATATACCGACCTGTAAACAGCGTTGTTTGCTTGTTGTAGAAATTTAACAGGGGTCAAGGTTAGTAGACCAGTTTTTATTTTAATATGGCGATGCATTGTAATAATATAGCTAATTTTGAATTTGAATGACGTCAGAATTCCAATGCTGGAAAAAAATCCAGTGCAAAATTCCTATTGATTTTTTTTTTTCGAACATTACTGAAGCACCTGAATGTGTTTGAAGAAAATTCTGTGATTGAAAAATTGTACTGTCACGGGGATTCTATAATTCCCGTAACCGAATAAAACACGATTATCAAAATGTCTCTCCTACTTGTATATCTATTAGATCTCTCTGTAACAGGCTGTTAAACCCTAGTATGGCTCGTTTCTAGGTATGATCAGAGATACGATCTTATATAAGTATATATTATTATAGAACGTTAGTTCTCTAGAAAACACAACAAAAACACAATACACTTTGGAATCTGTATTAATCTACGCTGACAAATGTACAGCCGTAGTAGTAAATTAATAACAGCAATAATAACAACCCAGAACTGATCACTTAATTAGTTAATCTCTAGGTGTCTAGTTACACAATATGCGAATCACTTCACCGTTACACCACACCCACACGTGTGATAATTGAGAAACGCTTACAGTAGAAGTTAATTAATAAAGGAATTACAACACCATTCCTAACTGGTTAATTTTTAATTAACCCTTACTACTCGTTCAGTAACGTGTGATAATTGAGAAACGCTTCTTGGGGAACTTAATTAATAAAGGAATTACAGCTCTATTCTTAACGGGTTAATTTTTAATTAACCCTAACTACTCTTTCAGTAATCTTGTAACACAGAATTAATACTTATCACAATAAAGACAATAACCTACAGTTTACCCAGGTCGTCTAGGATGACTGGCTAAGCTTTATATTACCAAATACTCGTATAATGTTAGCACAAAAAGTCTACGATTTACTTCGTCAGATGACCGAAGACACTGTCTAAAGAATATTGGTATAATACAGTATTAAAATATTTAAAGTCACATCAATCACATCAAGGTTATACACAGAGCAGAAATGATATTTACCAAGTCCTAACGGACTACGTTCGTGATCCCCTGGAGCCGTCCTAATTCGTTCTCTCAGATATCTCTAAATCCTAGCTATTTATTCCAAAATCAGACATTCGCCTGGGGGTACAAGGCGGTACCTCCCCCTATCATCCTCTACTAGCGTCTGTATATTTCTCTCTGATCGTCAGACTTACTGACGCCATCGTCGCCAAATCACGGTTGTAAAACCCGCACTCGCAGAGGTATTACGTAACTACTCGCCACATGGCCTCCACAGCGGGACTAAGTGCATATTGGAATGTCCGATCGTGCGAAGTATTACGTCACAAGTTGCCCACCTGGGCTACGGGTAATAAACTACACACGGCCCTCTAAACACAATTAAAATCGCCACAGGCGAAACAAATTTAAGAGCATGTACCGTGACATGTACCTTTTACGAAATATGGATTTCAAGTGAAATTACGGTAAGATATGCTATATTTATTGTGTACAAAGAAAGCCAAAACAAGGGCGCGAAAAGAGACTGTCGTCGACCTTAAAGTTATAACTTTAGTTTTCCCGTGAACTCAGCTGCTTTTGCAAGCTACACGTTTTTAACTGCAAAAACACTTGTTATTCTCTTATTGGTTGGATTTTTGGTCAACAAATTGTTATTGTCAGTTGTGATTTGTGAATTCATCATTATTAGCATAACCAGTGGGTTAACGGGAACATTTGTTTCTTGGGGGCGTTTTGTTAAAATATGGAATGATGCATTAGTTTTACCCATTTTTCACCCAATATGAAAATAAACATATATTGATGCATGTACCTTACAGCTTTCTTTAAATTAAAAAATGAAACCCGATGGAAATTTATGGGGAAGTACGTCTACACCACTCCCCTGAAAACGTCACTGAGAAGTAGCGGAAGTACAACGAACTATTTCTCAATGCGGCGGTACGTAGTCGTGCACTGGCTAGTTACGCAAATTAACATCCGGTCTTGAAATAGGCTACCAAATTGATTGATTGATTTATTTATTTTTCATAAGGGTAATAAATAAAATACCACACTCGTTTTCGCTAGATATAATTTTTACGAAACTCTTTAACTTCCCAAACGTATCTGACCTCACTTTCGTTCGGTCAGATACGTTTGGGAAGTTCACTCGTTTCGTAAAAATGATATCTAGCGAAAACTCGTATAGTATTCTATATGTATCTCACAACAAGTTGTTTTAAAATGTATCGAACGAGCTAAAGCGAGTTTGATAAGTGTTTAAACAACGAATTGTAAGATAAATGGTATCTAACGGACACGAATGTGTTATTCTATTTCTTGTATATCCTTAAAAACGAGGTTTTAAGCACATTTTAACAGCTTTTTCGACAAAAAAAGTTATTTACAGCCGTTGCACTTGTAGTTGATTTACGCGTCACAGACACATGAATGTCAGGTTAACTATACGTCACAGTCTAATCTATTTCCATCGTGTAGTTTTTCATTGTATGTATGGCATTGGTGACCTGGGGCCTGTTTCACAAAACCTTCGTACAAGTAAAACTACTCGTACGATGCTCGTACGACCACTTTGGTTGTTTCTCAAAATCTTCGCACGTACGAAGAAGTCGTAAAAGATGTCGTAAACCTAGGACAGCTTAGGACAACTCGTACGGCTTATGTTTTAATCGTACATTTCAATAATACTCTCACTGGTATGGGTTAGATGTAATAATGGCTGCAGCATACGAAGTTGTACAGAACGAGAGGAGAGCTATAAGAAGAAATATAATTTTTAGACCAAACAAACCCTTTTGATGTGTTTGATGACAAAGAAATGATAGCCAGATACAGACTTTCACGGGAATGTGTAACAGACTTGTGTGACTTATTGAATGACGATTTGAAACGACAAACGCTTCGCTGCCATGCTTTGCCAACTTCACTTCAAGTGTTTGCAGCTCTTCGCTTTTTCGCTACAGGAACATTCCAGTCTGTAGTTGGAGATATTCTTGGAATAAGCAAGTCATCAACGTTAAGATGCGTACATGCTGTAGCTTGTGATTTAACCCGGAAAGTTAATAACTTCATCATGTTTCCTATGGATTTAGATACTAGACGTCAAATAAAAGAAAACTTTTACTCAGTTGCTAATTTTCCAAATGTTCTCGGCGCCATCGATGGAACTCTGATGTCCAAACCGGTCTCCCACCAATGATGAACACGTGTATGTGTGTCGTAAATGATATCACGCCATCAACGTCCAAGTGGAGTGTGATACTAATTAAATGTCTTGAATATTGTTGTGAAATGGCCGGGAAGTACACACGATAAGTTTATGCTGACAACAAGTGAACTTTGGCAGTTATTTGAGAGTGGTCGGGCAGGCGATGGTTACATTCTTGGCGACAGTGGCTACTGTTTGAAGAAATGGTTGTTGACACCTGTCAGTAAACCAACGTCCCGAGCTGAGGAACGGTACAATGTAAGCCACAGGCGCACCCGAGCCACCGTAGAACGCTGCATTGGGGTATGGAAATCAAGGTTCCGATGCTTGGACACGAGTGGTAGCAGCCTAATGTTCAGGTCGGATCGATGTGTTAACGTCATCGTTGCAACTGCATGTTTACACATGATATGCATGAAACATGGCATGCCTTTGCCGCAAGAAAACGAGAATCTAATAATAATATTGAACACATTGATGGAATTACTGCTAGGCGTCGCTTAATTGCAAATGTGTTTGCCTAGAAATTATTGGGTGCGCCATAAAGGCTAAATGTATATATTTGGTTATTGTGTTGTTCTGTTTTCCATATATTTTAATGTATGTATGTATGTGTGTGTGTGTGTGTGTGTGTGTGTGTGTGTGTGTGTGTGTGTATGTGTGTGTATGTATGTATGTATGTAACTACACACAAACGCACGTATGTACATGGATTGATAGACGGATTGATGTTTGGATGGATGGATGGATGGATGGATGGGTAGACGAATGAGTATATTCCTTTAATTTCCGCATATTAAACATTTAATTTCTACATTTTAATATCAAAACAGTTTGTCACTACTTGTGTCATATAAAAACAGAACCAAAAACAAACAAACAGAACCAAAACAAATCCACCAAACCAAAATAAAATTATTCAATATGTTCATAACAGCACTTCACTCGTAGTCCGTGGTTTCCTTTGTTTTCTTAGTTATTGATTCGATTTTTTCATCTCTAACTTTAGTTTTTTCACTTCCAGTCTCTCTTTTTCAATTTTCAATTTTTCTTTTTCAACCTGCAATAAGCATTTCTGTACTTCTAATATTTTTTGATCTACATTTAGCCTTTGCCTTTCTGTTTCAACAAGTGGATGTTCAACTTCAGTTTTCCGGTTTAAATTTTTCTGTTGAAGATGTCGATGGGCGTGGTGTTTCAATTGACTGTTCATTGGCTGAATAGTCGAAATTTGTAGGCGGGTCCAGTGTTTTCAGGGTCGTCACTAGAACTGTTAGAAGAACGATTTTTATTTTATTTTCTTGAGAGTGTTTGCTGATTTCCACCATCGCTCTCATGCAAAGTATTTGTAACTACAACTTCGGCTGTATTCACACTAGCTGTATCACAACCACCAGTTATTCCTTCATCTGCAACATTGCCATAAATCTGAATGATTTTTTCATCTGTGCTTGATAAATCGGGCGGCTTTTCCTCTCCCCCTGTCTGCTTTAATAATTTACGACGTTGACATTCATTTTTCTTGGCAATGCTGACCGAAACTTGTCATTTCTTTTTAACTTCTGTCACTGTCCTTTGTTGTCCAGTATTAACAGCATTGACTTTTTCTGTAATAATGCTCCATTCTCTCTGTTTAGTGACATTTGTGATGGCACTGGAGAATTTCGCAAACAGTATGGACCGTCTTTTATCAACTTTGATGCAGTAATGTTACTTTTTCTTCTTTTGTTTCTTCTTTCTAGCTTGTTCCCTACTCATGTTGGTTTCTTTAGTTACAACTGACAGAATAAATTTAAAAAGCATGGACATGGGTTCGGAAGAATAAATTTCATCAGCACGGACTTTTGCCAGTGCATGCACGAGGGAAACGGACGATCTCATTTATAAGAATTTTCGTACGAATACATGTTTACGACAACACGTACGAACATGTCAAGCAAGACTCGTACGACGAATCGGATAACGTTCGTACGAGTTATCGCACGTGCTCTCGTACGACAATGTTTGTGAAACAGGGCCCTGATCATCACAATGGAGCGGCCAGTCGTATGTCTTGAAATTGTTAAAGCTGCAGTGTCTGGAATATTTTTATTATTTAAGCATTTAGAATAGATGATCCAGTTCTGTTTGGTACATAAAAGGCCCACCACATCGCTATAGTTTCGCAATGTTCGCTTATCTACATTATCTAGGTCAACTGCAAACCCAATGGCCAGCTTTGTTTTTCTTCAATTAGCGGGACATCAGTAGAACTGGGAATTTACACGATTTGCGCAGGCGCTGAGCTTCTCACGTGATTTTGAACAAATGTAACTGTCTCTGGCAGGATTCTGCAAGTAAGGTTTTGATTGGTGGACATGAGCTCCAACTGGCTGTCTTTAGATCCACATGTAAGAGTGGAGCTAATTTTAATTAGATTGGTTTGGATCCCAGTAGATGCATGGGAATTTTAATCCAGATACCGACTCCAAACCCTGAGTGAGTTCCTCGCAAGGCTCAGTGGGTAGGTGTACACCACTTGCACCGACCAGTGATCCATAACTGGTTTAACAAAGGCCATGGTTTGTGCTATCCTGCCTGTGGGAAGCGCAAATAAAAGATCCCTTGCTGCTAATCGGAAAGAGTAGCCCATGTAGTGGCGACAGCGGGTTTCCTCTCAAAATCTGTGTGGTCCTTAACCATATGTCTGACGCCATATAACCGTAAATAAAATGTGTTGAGTGCGTCGTTAAATAAAACATTTCTTTCTTTCCGTCCATAGCGAACACACACGAATTTTTTAAAAGTGCAGTTGAACTTGTATTTCATATTTGTGCATGCTATTATTATATGGTAACCAGACGCTGTAACTTTAACACACGTACATGTGTTAACAACCATGTGTAACCACAAATAACGCATGGTGTTCTCACTAACGGGTGTGTAAGAAAATACATTATACTTTACATAATACCAGAAAGCAAATCATATAATTGTGTTTCGGAAATGATAAAATTTTCTTTTTCTCTTTTACCAGTTCACTATTCATCAATATTTTTTTAATCAAACCCCCCCCCCCCCCCCCAACCTCCGCAAAAAAAAAAAACCCACACGAACATCAGCAATAACAGTACAAATACAAATTAATTTCAAACGAAAAACAGGACAAAAATCAAAACCATTAAACAAGAAAACAACCTAAGAAAAACAAAACCTAACATTAAAAGTGCTGTGTTATAGATAGACGTGACATTATGTATGTCGCCATTTTTACATTTGTTTCTTATAAATAACTACAAATTAATGGAATCCATACATAATCTTTGCATAAATAACTCGAGAACTTCGAGATTGTGCGCCATGTAAACAGAGGTCGTGATTAGTACAACGAAAATCCTATCTTATCAATCATTATGAAAGTCATTAAATCATTTTGGCGGGAATAGAAGCAGCCGTTACGCAAGTTTGAGATTGGACCTTTAAGTTACGATGTTGATATAAACTTGTCGGGTGCGGTGCACGTTTGCGCTAAATTAATTCGTCTACCAGATGTGTTATGCGTGTAATGTCGTTGAAACGGAACATTAGACATGGGTTCAAGAAAAAAAAATATTATTACGTAGTTTAAGACCAAAGTACACACGGCGATTAGGACGTTATGAACGTTACGCAGCACCTTTTCATGATTTAAAGCTGTCATCTCATTAATCTTTTTTTTATTATGTAACTTTTTAACTACTTTTTTCTAACGCCACGTTTCATTCTTCGATACTCTTTCCTCAAACCCACTAATGTATACCAAGACCCCCCCCCCCCCCCAAAAAAAAAAAAAATAATAATAATAATAAAAAAAAAAAAAAATAATAATAATAATAATAATAATAATAATAATAAAAAAAAAAATAATAAAAAAAAAATAATAATAATAATAATAATTAAAAAAATATATAAAAAATCAGTTAAGCAATTTTCTACTACTGCATTCTTCTTTAACCCTCTAGCTACATTCAATGATGTGACAGTTATGCATTTAATTGTGTACTGAAAATACCCTGTCCAATGTCTTATTTCAGTTTCGGTAGCGTATCCGCCTGTGAAGCGGTCGGTCATCGGATCGATCCTTCTCAGTAGACCCATTTGCAGTTTGGACTATTTTCCGTTCTAACCAGTGGTCCACAACTGGTTCATCAAAGGTCGTGGTATGTGCTGTCCTGTCTGCGGGAAAGTGCATATAAAAGACCCCTTGCTGCTTATCGGAAAGAGTAATCTATGTGGCGGCAGCGGGTTTCCTCTAACGAAATATGTCAGAATGACCATATGTTTGACGTCCAATAGCCGATAAGATAAAAAAAAAGTGCTCTAGTGGTGTCGTTAAATGAAACAAACTTTTACTTTTATTTCAGTTTGAAGTGTAAGGCCACTACTCCGATTACTCCTCTCTCTCTCTCTCTCTCTCTCTCTCTCTCTCTCTCTCTATATATATATATATATATATATATATATATATATATATATATATATATATAAGTGCAAATATATGCATCTTAGATCTTAGCCCACGACGGCGTGCTTGAACATTAATTCCATTTTAGCAATACACTAAATGGAAATGAATGGAAGTCGCAGTTGGCAAAATAGACGGATTATTGGCATCATCTGTTGAATTAATTTCGTTCCATTTCGTTTCACAGTATCAACTTTGATTACTCCCGGTAACTTTTCGGCATGACATGCACGCAATTACAACTGCCTTGGCGGGGATATCATGTGACCAATCAATTAGACTAGTTCACGGTGGCCTGGAAATCTATGTTCTGAAGAAGTATTTTCTTGTCTGTCTTATTTCATAAAGATTTGCCCCGTGTTAACCCCAACACGTCATCTAAAGCGTGAATAGTTTACTAAAATTCAGCGCGTGTTAAGGAATGGGACTGTCCGAAACCTGTTAGTCTGTTTAAATATGCAGATTAGCTATCACGCTGGTTCTCTTTCACAATCGTTCGCTTGATGTGCGGTCGGTCTGGGATCGATCCCGTCGGTGGGCTCATTGGGCTATTTCTCGTTCCAGCCAGTGCTCCACAAATGGTGTAACAAAGGCCGTGGTATGTACTATCCTGTCTGTCGGATGGTGCATATAAAAGATGCCTTGCTGCTAATCAAAAAGAGTAGCCCATGAAGTGGCGACAGCGGGTTTCCTCTCTCAGTATATGTGTGATCCTTAATCATATGTCCGACGCCATATAACTGTAAGTAAAATGTGGTGAGTGCGTCGTTAAATAAAACATTTCCTTCTTTAATACAACAATACGGTTATAACCCTGTTAAGGTCCAGTTCAACTGTCCGTGGCCGTCAGCTCCGGGACGTAGCTTCAGTTGGGTACCGCCGAACTTGAGTCATTATACAGGATTATACAGGTGGGTCTTCTCTATTTGTCTGAACGCAGCCGAGGTTTCAGTCAGACAGCCAGCACTTTGTGTAGGTCACCGAGGGGCCGAGGTTTCGGGTTCGAATGAGAACGTTATTCATCTGTTTTATTCGACTGTCACGCCGGACACGTGCCGCGTTATAGGCAACACTGCTTCTCAAATGGATTTGACAGATTGTGTAGATGTCAGTCATGGGCGCTTTGTCACTGATTAATGTGGAACAGGAGCTAGCGCGCAGGCTTGGGGTGCTACACGTTCTAAGATCAATACCTTCACGGTCTTGGCAGTGGCGGTTAAGCTATGAGACTAAAAACCGGTAGGTACTGGGTTCGTATCTTGGTGTCAGTTAAAACTCAGATTGAGTTATAAAATGCTCAAATGATGGGGCGGGATGTAAAGCAATGCTCTACGATAATGTTTTTCTAATTAACAACTAGCAACTATGGCCGGTAACAGATTCCAATACGTTAGATTTTAGGTGTTTGGATTATTTATTTTTTTTTTTTTATTTTTTTTTTTTATTTCGTTTTTCGTTTTAATATTTTTTGTATTTGATTTGTTTTGTTCTATTCTCTTGTTGATTTGTATGGTTTTGGGGGATTTTTTGCTGGCCTTGTGAACGATTTTTTTTTTATGTGTCCTTGTTTGTTTAGTTTTCTTCTGCTTTTTTGGTCACTAATTTCAGTTTGGATTTCACAAACAAACAAAACTATTTTGGAAATAAAGCAAAGTTGTTTTATGTTTAGGTGTAATTTATAATATTAACTATTTATATAATAATAATAACATTTATCGAGATAAAACGGCTGCCTACATATGCATGTATACAAGAAGGATATCCAACCAGTAGACCGATTAACACGAGATGCTTCACTATGGGTGCGTATTTCTATTTATAAATTGACCAATTAATTTACAAATTGCAAAACGCAATGAAGGTGTCCCCCCACCACCCACCCCTAGATCCGCGCCTACTAAAACATCTATCATTGATGACACCTACTTTGCAAGGGTCACGCTCTGTGAAGTATGTACAATAGAAGACCTATCCTTGGAGATTTCAATCCTATGGGTGTCGCCCACTGACATTGACGCGCCATTTTGCTCCCAAATAACTTGATTAACACGGCACTAGTTTTAATGGGATCCTACCGCCGATGCATGGACATAGCTTAATAAATGTTGGAGTAGGTGTGCTTACAATGATGCATCAATCACAGTCATAGTCGTAAACAAAACATTGATTTGGGTGTACACTTAAAGCACACTGCTAAGGGTTTTTCTTGTACCAGATCAAGGTTGTTTATTTCATCTCGCTTTTCGCGCCTACACATGCAATTAAGGTTCAAGCGTGCTGTCCTGGGAACACATATTGGCTACTACTAATTTTGGACTGTCTGTTCACGATGGGGTTAAGTTAGAGAGTAGTGGCTGCAATTCACTCGTTATCGGGGTGGGAAAATCTAGTACCTACTAGTTTTGGGGCCAACGTTGATGGGTTAATACCGATGAAGAAAATGTTGTCACGTGAGTTAATACCTTCATTTTACAGAGCTCTTGACTGTTTTCATACATGTTTACTCATCAGTCTATCTGTCTGTCTGTCTGTCTGTCTCCCCCCCCCCACACCGCCACCCCCACCCCCCGCCACACACACACACTCTGTCTCTCTCTCTTTCTTTATCTCTACCTCCCTCCCTACTCTTCTCTTTTTTTTCGCTCACTTTATCTATTCTTTTTTTTTATCTTTCCCTTTCAATCTTTCTCTTTCCAGCCTCACCTTTACGCACTCCGTTCCTGTTTTTTTTATCGTATATTCGTCTCTCCTCTTTATTCTACATCCCTCACCCCTCTCAACTCAACCCCTCTATTTGTAGTGGCATCTATTGATTTTCTTTAATCTCTGTAGTGTCTTTTCTGTCGCGTTTTGTAGAAATATTTAGTGTTTGGCAAGCACTTCTAATGGTTAATAATCATAGCATAAATAAGGCAATTAGCTGATTGGTCTGCATGTATATTCTCCAAAATCACGGACACTGTTTGCACAGCAATCGAAGGTTTTGCCTATAGATGAGACAGAAGAAGAACATAAGGAGTTGGATCGATGTGAAACTAAATTCTGTGTCCAGAACAGATCATTGTAGGTATAATCGACTTAGGGCAAATATCGGTAATGCATTAAATAACGATAAAAACCGAATGTTTACAGCTAGTTAATGATCTGATCGATGTTTGGTTTTTATGGTTGAATAACGAAATTTGTTAATTAGTGCAATCTGTATTGATTTTGTTTTCACAATACTTATTTTCTCGTTATTTAAAACACAAACTTTCATGTATTTGTGTTCGCAAACTATAAAACTAATGTTGTTAGTGTTATTTGTTTTAGTATGTCTTTGTTTGTTTTTAAAGGGCCATTCCTGAGTTTGCCGCATTGTAAGATGTTTCTGACTATTAAAATAATTCTACGATTAAACTTACATATTAAATATATTTTCTTGTTTAGAATATCAGTGTCTGTATATTTAATGCGTTTCTGGTCGTCTTAATATTTGTAAGAAGCTCAAACTGGATTTTGTCTTCAGTAATTTCGTACGTACGAAAAAAAAATATTTTAGGAAATAAAATTAAATTTAATCTAGTACAAAATATTAGAACAATCGCAAACACGTTTAATATACAGCCGCTAATATTTTATGCAGAAAAATATAATTAATATGTAATTACAATCGTTAAAAAGTCTCTGCTAGTCGATAACATCTTAAAAATGGCAGCAAACTCAGGAATGTCCCTTTAATATTTCTCCGTCGCTTCCTTGTTAGTGGGTCTATATTTCTTGTTCCTAGAGTTTGAGGATTTGTTGACACTTAAATTTTGTTTTTTTAACGAAACCACTTGAGCACATTGATTTATTAATCATCGGCTATTGGATGTCAAACATTTGGTAATTCTGACTTGTAGTCAACAGAGGAAATCCGTTACATTTTGCTTAATGCATGATATCTTTTATATGCACTTTTCCACAGACAGGAAAACACATGTCACGGCTTTTGACCAATTATGGTGCACTGGTTGGAACGAGAAAAAAAACAATAAGCTGGAACAGATCCACTGAGGTGGTTCGATCCTGCGACGCCCCAAACAAAGCAACACGTACATAGCTTTAGAAGCTGATAACTCAGAACTAGCTATATCAGGTGCGGAGTCAGGGGTGGGGTGCGAGTAGGTACAACTGGTTTATTTAACGACGCACTCAGCACATTTTGTTTACGGTTATATAGCGTCGGACATATGGTTAAAAACCACACAAATATTGAGAGAGGTAAAAAAAGAAGAAGAAAGAAATGTTTTATTTAACGACGCACTCAACACCTTTTATTTACGGTTATATAGCGTCGGACATATGGTTAAAGACCACACAAATACTGAGAGAGGAAACCCGCTGTTGCCACTTCATGGGCTACTCTTTTCGATTAGCGGCAAGGGATCTTTTATATGCACCATCCCACAGACAGGATAGTACATACCACGAACTTTGTTGCACCAGTTGTGGAGCACTGGCTTGGCTGGAACGAGAAATAGTTACCATGAAGGAGCAGGTTCTAGCCGGGTATTCACCTTAGGAGTGAAAGGTCGTTTAATCGATCCCCATTAGTAGGGCCATTAATTATTTGTCTTTACTTTGCATTAGTATAATCCATTTAAGGTCTGCATCCAGGCCAAAGTGCCGAGGCCACCGTCTGCATTTGATATCAATAACCAATGTCTGGACGTGGTGTAGATGTGTTGCCAGGCAAACAGTCTTTTATGTTCCTGGTCAAAATGCCTGGGAAACATTCTGACTGAAATTAGTTGGAAATGTAAAAATGGACATAAATCATATTAAAAATTACTCTGCTCATATATTAAGTGCGATATGTAATTGAAAATCAATGGTTTATTGTCTAAAAAAAATATATTGCAGCCAGTTATTAAGCATTGGACAAAGGTAGGGGGTGGTTGTGGTGATGATGGAGGGGGGGGGGGGGGGGGGGGGGTTCGAGTTTCTTTTTATTAATATTACTACGCACGTGAACGTTTTGATGGGTTGTGCTGGCATTGCACTGGGTTTGGGGCGGAATGTAGCTCAGTGGTAAAGCGCTAGCTTGATGCGCGGTCGGTTTGGGCTCGATCCCCGTCGGTGGGGAGCATTGTGTTATTTCTCGTTCCAGCTAGTGCACCACGAATCATATATATCAAAGGCCGTGGTATGTGCTCTCCTGTCTGTGGGAAAGTGCATATAAAAGATTGAAAAACATGTTTCAGAATTACCAAATGTTTGACGTCCAGTAGCCGATGATTAATTAATCAATGTGCTCTAGTCATGTCGTTAAACAAAGCAAACGTTTCCACTGGGTTTTCCCCAAAAATACGATCGCCGTGTAGATATCCAGCCCTCAATAACGGAGGCTATATCCACAAACTTTAACTTTAACTTTTTGCTTTGTTTTGTCATACGTATATATGTATATAAAATATATCTATTCCTCATTTGCCACGTATAAATACGTACATATGCACGTCAATGGGGAAAAGGGGTTAGGGGCAGATATAGGCGTACGGGCTTCCATTTTTGTAGCGGGGGAGAGGAGGGGAGGGGGGGGCAGGCTGGCTTTTAGCCGAATTAAACAAAAATGCGCGAATCTGGATAACAACATTTATTCATATTAGCATTACTACCAGACAGCTACATAGGGTTGCAAACAAATCACTACTCTTTTTTACATGAATTACAACTAATTGTGAGAGTAGAATGATGTAAATAGATGGCAAAAAGGTCTCACGTTAGCACAGTTTGACCGAATATCTGTATTATTTTTGCCCTAATTTGAGGTCTTGCTACAACACTAGGGTGGCAGTCCCCCTCCCCCGCCTCTCTGTCTCGTACGCGTATGGAGACAGTTACGTCCCCAAAACAAAAAGAAAAATCTTATCCTGGTAAATTTAAAAGTTCTATTTTAATCCACCTGGAGAAGGCCTTCTATTAATGTGTGCTGATTCTTTCTTTCTTCTTTTTACTTACTTTCGTGTTTATATCCAGTTAAGGTTCATGCACGCTGATCTGGGCTCACACCTCAGCTATCTGGTATATTGTCCAGGACAATGGGTTAGTTGTTAGTGTTTAGTCAGAGAGAAGAGGGTGTAGTGGTCTTACACCTACCCACTGAGTCGTTAAAACTCGCGCTGTGTGGGAGCCGATACCGGGCTGCGAACCATGTACCTACCAGCAGCCTTATGTCCGATGGCTTAACCACGACACCACCAAAGCCGTTGTGCCTATTCTGTTTGTACTGCCTCGTCATTTACTTCAGGCCAGGGCCGGCCCTGAGTGTACAAAGCGAATTCTCTGGTTACGTTGCTAACCACGAAATTTCAAGCGAAAGAATTAACAGACTTGATTACTATGGACGGAGAAAATAAGATTTTTTATTCAAACCTGCGTGACACAAAATCGAAGATTTGCCATCTCATATGAACAGCTGTTGGACAGAACCTGTCCCTAACTTCAAATTAAACCAATTCTTTGACAAGCGTCTAAATACTCCTTAAAGACACTCTTTAAAGGCGCTCTTAAAAGACCCTCGTTCAAGATAGGGTATCGCGTTTTCCAAGACATGTTCAGATTTGGTTAATTAATCCTGAAGACATGCACAACTTT
>NC_054713.1:20671867-20721867 GCF_016097555.1 Gigantopelta aegis | reverse complement strand
CAAAGTTCAGGCAAGGAGTCAAGTATCAGTTAGGGATGTCTTTCCAGGATTGAACTTTGAATCCAGTGCTTACCAGCATTAAGCCAAATAATCCGACCCCCGGGCTACTGAGGCTGTGGTGACTGCCGTGCATTAAATCAAGAACGGCTGTGTCGGCTACCACTGGTATAAGCACCACGGACCTAATTATACATGGGGACTATTTCATTACCCGTACAAGAAAGTATTAAAGATGGTAAGATGCGCTATGTGTCCTGGACGAATAACCTTGCCGAGGTCAGCACATGCGCTAGGACAGGCGTGCGCTACAACAGCTTGTTCTGAATGTGCACGTTAAACCCTATGACATGACCTGACATGACCTGACCTGACCTTAGCCCGACTACTCTGACTGTAAGAGAGCTAGACGGATATTTGGAAATAAATACGCTCTCATTAGTCAGAGACCAAGTGTCACGGGGATCCTATAATACCCGTAACTGAATGAAACACGATTATTCAAATATCTCTCCTAACTGTATATCTATTAGATCTCTATGTATCGGGCAGTATATACCCGCGTGGCTCGTCTCTAGGTATGAACAGAGATAAGATCATATATAAAGTATATATAATATAGCACGTTTAGTTCACTAGAAAACACAACAAAAACACAATACACTTTGGAATCTGTATTAATCTACGCTGACAAATGTACTGCCGCAGTAGTTAATTAACAACAACAAATAGTAACAACCCAGAACTGATCACTTAATTAGTTAATCACTAGGTGTCTAGTTTATACAATATTCTAATCACTTCACCGTGACACAACACCCACACGTGTGATAATTGAGAAACGCTTCCAGGGGAACTTAATTAATAAAGGAATTACAACTCTATTCCTAATTGGTTAATTTTTAATTAACCCTTAACTACTCATTCAGTAACCTTGTAATACATAATTAATACTGAAACCTATCACAATAAAGACAATAACCTACAGTTTACCTAGGTCCTCTAGGATGACTGGTTAAGCTTTATATATATTAGACAGTGAGCCTACAGTTTACTGAGTCGGATTACCAGCAGCACTGTCTAAATAATATTGGTATAATACAGTATTAAAATATTTAAAGTCACATCAATCACATCAAGGTTATACAACAGAGCAGAAATAATATTTACCAATTACAAATGGACGCATTCCCTGGAAGCCTTCCAATATGTTTCTCTCTCATATCTCTAAAACCCTAGCTATTTATCATAAAATTCGAATATCGCCTGGGGGTACAACGCGGTCCTCCCCCTATCAAGTGATATTTCCACAGCGACCAAGCCGGCATATTTTTCTTAGATGGCCAGACTTGCTGACGCCTAGTCGCCAAAATCACGGTCGTAAAAACTGCACTCGCGGAGGTATTACGTAACTACTGGCCACATGGCCTCTGCACTTGGTCTGGTTGTGTATTGGAAAGAGCACGACCACCGTCGCGCAGAGGTATTACGTAACAAAGTGCCCACCTGGGCTTAAGTG
The DNA here is from genome assembly GCF_016097555.1 of Gigantopelta aegis. Taxonomy (NCBI): domain Eukaryota; kingdom Metazoa; phylum Mollusca; class Gastropoda; order Neomphalida; family Peltospiridae; genus Gigantopelta; species Gigantopelta aegis. The sequence continues at coordinate 20,720,351 of NC_054713.1, read as the reverse complement.
CATACTGGAACTGCACACGGCCCTCTAAAACAATTAATATCGCCACAGGCGAAAAGAAATAAGAGCATGTTCCGTCACACACCCCCACCTCAAAAAGGATATTTCCTCTACTCTAGGAATAGGGAAATATACTACATTAAAACAAAATGTGCGTTAACCGACGCATCCGGGCATTTATAACACATAGTAATAAGGTGACTACCAGTAATCACACTGAGTCTCTGAGTCCCTGGTATACAATAAAATATATAAAAACAAAACAGAAATCAAGAATGTCAACACATTATCATAACGTTCAACTTCGGAACAGGGCATCATTGATTACATTGGATGTGCCCTTGATATGTTCAATGGTAATTGGGAATTCCTGCAGAAGAAGACTCCACCTCAAAACTCTCTGGTTGGTGGCTTTCATTCTGTGAATGAAGGTAAGCGGATTATGATCCGTAAAGACCACCACTTGATGCACTGCCGATTTCACGTAGATCTGAAAATGCATCAGAGCTTGTACCATGGTCAAAGCTTCCTTCTCTATAGTGGAATAGTTCACCTGGTGTTTGTTAAAGTTTTTGGAGAAGAAACTGGCATCCACAGCCAGCTTGAACGGCATTCGGTAGTCTGGTTCTGCCATCACGGGAGACGAGGAGCGCATCTGCTTGAGACGGTTGAATGACTTCTCACATTCATCTGACCACTGGAACTTCGTTTCCTTCTTTTTCAGTGTTGCACGTTTTCCATGTTTTCTCCGATAGGCATGCTGTCGAATCGGTGTAGCGTTGGGTTCCAAGCGCACATCCTGGCTTAAGGTATTGGTAACCGTTGGAAGGTCCTGACAAATGGAAACATTGTCTTGTATCAATGTAGTCAGCTTTGCTCGCTGGGGGCTCAAGTCTGCTAGAATCTGGCTGTTGGTTAATTTTCTCGCTGCAGTCTTGACGTCATCACAGGAAATTGAGTGACTCTCAATTTGGACCGGTAACTCTGGAACTATCGGCAGTCTGTCAAAATAACCTTTTAGCAATTTGATGTGACAATATCTACTTTTCCTAACCCTATCAGGAGTGTTTATCACATACCCTGTCCCATTAACCCGTTTGTGCACAACATAGGGCCGGAAATACCTGTTCTGTAATGAACCCCGTTTAATAGGAAGGTACAGCAGCACCTTATCCCCTGGTTTAAATTCCCGACTCCTAGCCTTCCTATCAAACACTGATTTTATTTTGCTCTGAGCATAGCTCAGATGTTTCCTAGCTAGTTCGGTCGCCGGCAACCTCCTATCTCTAACTCTCTTATTCATTAATACTCCCTCAGTTAACAATGTAGTGCGAGCTGCCAACAAATTTGGATCAGCCCCCTGCTCTAGGATTAACTCTTGTCTATTACAAGGTAAGTCCCCTCTATCAAACACAACTGGTTCATTTCCCCTCTGCGGGAGGTCAACAGGTTCCACCACATTTAGTTCGTCAGTTGACTTATCTACCATTTTACTGATAACCTCATCCACTCCAATTTCATGGCTCACACACATGTCAGACAAATCACAAATATCCTCTGGGTCTCGTGTTACCCTTCTGGCCATAGCCCTAGTCTTTACACACGCAGGATATTTAATCTCATCAACCTCACTCTCTTCTATTGGTAAAGGGCTGTCTTTAATTAACAATTGGTCATATTTCGGCTGACAACACTGACTAGTCAAATCATTACCCAACAAAACTCAGCGGCTGACTACACCCGGTATCTCGATAGATTGATATTGCCTTAGGAATCAATTCTTGTTTCACATCACAAACCATACCAGTGGACACATACGGGTTTACTTTCTCTGCCATGGGACTAACCATTAACTCTCTCGCTAGCGGAGCTGACCACACTAAACCGACCACTTGCGCATTATCGGTTTTCCTTTTAAAACAGTCCCCGACAAGATGGTTATCCTTTTTACAGTAACTGCAATGTGGACGAAAAGTTCGTGCATTGGCTGATAATGCAGGTTTATCCTTACTTTGCCCACCAGGTACATTCCTTGCCTGACTAGCTGACCAACTAGAAGACTCTCCCCGATAGTTACGTTCCCGGGAAAAACCTGGCTGAAATTTCTTCTTATCACCCTGTTGTAAAGAGCTACCTTGTACTGCCTGAGCTTTGTGTATTAACACGTAATCATCTGCCACTATGCCTGCCTCCTCTATCTTTTTGACATCACGATCCTCCAAATGTATACGTAAGCTAACTGGTAATCCATTTTTAATGTCCTGTAAGATCAACAACTCCCGTAACTCGGTATATGACTCTACCTGATGAGACACCACCCATTTATCAAACATCCCTGCCTTCTTAGCCACAAACTCACTATAAGACTGATCCTGCGTTTTTCTCAACTCGCTATACCGTAAACGATAATCCTCAGGTCGTAATTCATACGCCCTCAACACTGCCGCCTTAACTAGGTCGTACTGACTTGCTCGCTCATCACTCATTGAATTATAAGCTACACTAGCCTTCCCCTTAAACTTAGACACGGCTAACAATGTCCACTTAGACTGCGGCCAATTTAGCTGCATAGCGGTCCGTTCAAAAAGTTGGAAGAACATATCTACCTCCTGGTCATCAAATACAGGCACTGATCTATAAGCCTCCGACATGTTAAACCCATTTCCTGCCTCACGTCTAACTTCTTCAGTATTCAACTTTAACTCATGTTCCACTTTTAATTTTGCTAACTGGAATTCTCTATCCCTATCTCTCTCTTCTCTCTCTATCTCTATCTTCTCTCTCTCTCTCTCTCTCTTCTCTCTCTCTCTCTCTCTCTCTCTCTCTCTCTCTCTCTCTCTCTCTCTCTCTCTCTCTCTCTCTCTCTCTCTCTCTCTCTCTCTCTCTCTCTTCTCTATCTCTACCTCTCTCTATCTCTATCTTATTTTTTTCTCTCTCTCTCTCTCTATCTCTCTCTCTCTCTCTCTCTCTCTCTCTCTCTCTCTCTCTCTCTCTCTCTCTCTCTCTCTCTCTCTCTCTCTCTCTCTCTCTCTCTCTCTCTATCTCTCTCTTCTCTCTCTCTACCTAATGCACGTTCTTCTCTTTCGTACTCAAGCTTTTAAAAAGCTAATTGTTGTTCCACACTTAACTCATTTATCTTTATCTCTGGAACAATCTCACTGTCTTCCATAACAGGCCTATCACCAAAAACATCCTGGATAATAATTGTCTTTATATCACCTAAGGTTTTAGCTGATGTTAAATCAATTTCCTGCTCACTTGCGATTTCAACTAACTCGGCCTTACGTGCTCGCTTAATCTCCACTACACTGAGCGTATGCCTATCCAGCAAATTCTTATCCATGTTTAGATATGACGCACTTATTATTAATTAATTTTCTACTGAACAACGTTGCTACTTCTAGTTAATTTGTAAAAATAATTTATAAAGCCCCCATTTACAAATAATACCTTTTTAAATATGCATGTCCCGTTTCAGATCCGGGACGAGCGCCCCAATTTTCACTCCTGTCACGGAGATCCTATAATACCCGTAACTGAATGAAACACGATTATCCAAATATCTCTCCTAACTGTATATCTATTAGATCTCTCTGTATCGGGCAGTATATACCCGCGTGGCTCGTCTCTAGGTATGAACAGAGATAAGATCTTATATAAAGTATATATAATATAGCACGTTTAGTTCACTAGAAAACACAATAAAAACACAATACACTTTGGAATCTGTATTAACCTACGCTGACAAATGTACTGCCGTAGTAGTTAATTAACAACAACAAATAGTAACAACCCAGAACTGATCACTTAATTAGTTAATCACTAGGTGTCTAGTTTATACAATATTCTAATCACTTCACCGTGACACAACCCCCACACGTGTGATAATTGAGAAACGCTAATTAATAAAGGAATTACAACTCTATTCCTAACTGGTTAATTTTTAATTAACCCTTAACTACTCATTCAGTAACCTTGTAATACATAATTAATACTGGTACCTATCACAATAAAGACAATAACCTACAGTTTACCTAGGTCCTCTAGGATGACTGGTTATATATTAGACACTGAGCCTACAGTTTACTGCGTCAGATTACCGGCAGCACCGTCTAAATAACATTGGTATAATACAGTATTAAAATATTTAAAGTCACATCAATCACATCAAGGTTATACAACAGAGCAGAAATAACGTCAAATACATTTACATCGACCATTTTCGAGTTCCTTGATTAAAAACAATTCAGATATTAATCACTAATACACACATTACAGAAAGAAACTCGACAGCACCCACATTTAGCTAAGCTTCGGCAAACTCCGGACAGCAGAATTCTAAGTTCGCCGACCTATATCGTGATGTTGCGTCACATGATCGCCCACTCAGCCATTCCGTCTTCCAGGGGCCGTCTCATACAATAATACGAAAAGTGCCCGACAATCACCAAAAAAAGTTTGTTTTGTGTAACTACACCACTAGAGCACATTGATTCATTAATCATCGGCTATTGGATGTCAAATATTTGGTAATTTTATCATAGTGTTAGAGAGGAAACCCGCTATATTTTATAATTAGTAGCAAGTGATCTTTTATAGGCCTATGCACCATCCCACAGCCAGGATAGTACATGCCACGGCCTTTGATATGCCAGAGTGGTATTAGAGCGGAAATCTTTTACTACTTTCTGGTGGTCGGCGCTTGCCAAACAGTTACATAGCTTGGTCTCCGACTGTAATGAGAGCGTATTTATGTCCAAATGTCCGTCTAGCTTTCTTACAGTCAGAGTACTCGGGCTAACCTGACCTGTCTTGACCTGATGCATTATTCAGTTGGTGGAGCGGGACATAACCCAGTGGTAAAGAGCTCGTTTGATGCACGGTCGCTCTGGGATCCATTGGGCTATTTCTTGTTCCAGCCAGTGCACCACGACTGGTATATATCATAATCAAAGGTCGTGGCATGTGCTATCCTGTCAGTGGGATGGTGCATATAAAAGATCGCTTGCTACTAATGGAAGACAAATGTAGCGGGTTTCCTCTCTAAGACTATATGTCAAAATTACCAAATGTTTGACATCCAATTGTTGATGATTAATAAATTCAATGTGCTCTAGTTAAACAAAACAAACTTTAACTGTATTCAGTTGGTTAGCAATACAAAAAAAACAAAGCCTCGCACCTGCTGAAGATATTTCAAGGACTGAATATTTGGTATAATACTAAGAAAAAAAAAAGAAGAGAACAAGAGACGGAAAGAGATATACAGAGAGAGAGAGAGAGAGAGAGAGAGAGAGAGAGAGAGAGAGAGAGAGAGAGAGAGAGAGAGAGAGAGAGAGAGAGAGAGAGAGAGAGAGAGAGAGAGAGAGAATATATATATATTTTTGTGTATATATGAACTTTGTTTAGCAACAATCCATGTAAATACTATTAATTTCCTATCGTGTGCTATATTATATAATACAATGACTACACTGTCTTAATATTAACCACTGTAGAGCAGTGTAGAGCAGTCGTTTGGCATGCCTGAATTAGACAGAAGAGTCCACGCCATCACGATTTGTTCTTTGGTAGTATTCCTCCGCTAAATCACGAGGCTTTTGTGACGATTGATTATTTCGCCGAGACGAGTTTTCCTCATCTAGTATGTGGCTATACTAAGTCGAGCATGGATGTTAGTTGAGTTCAGTAATTTAACAAGACGTCGAGTATTCGTGTATCAGGTAGGCCCATTACATTATTAACATTATACTTCTGTCATAACTTTTTTCGTTTCTTTTTTTCCCCTTTTGTTTACTTAATATGTCCAGCACCAGTGATATTAATTTCGTTGTTTTTTGTTTGGGTTTTTTTATATGTTTTTAAAGTTCCGTTTATTTTGTTGTATTTTAATAGTTTAACAAAAAAAAGAAGCTTTTGTATATTGGAGTTGAGCATAAAATATAGCTCAATGTTTGTTCTTGGTTTTGTCGCAAGCAAACATCTCTGGCGAAGTCAGTTGTCGTGCCCACGACAGGCGTGCTTGAACAGCTTTCTGATGGAAGCAATGCCATAAATTATCCATACCCATGCCCTTGGTGGTGTAGTTGTTAAAACGTTTGTTTGGCTCTTTTTTGTTTAACGATACCACTAGAGCAAGATATATTTTATATTGTTAAACCGTCGGAATTACGGTTGGCAGGTACTGGGTTCGCATCCCGGTACCGGCCCCCACCCAGAGTGAGTTGTAACGGATCAGTTCGATCGGCCTCGGTGGCGTCGTGGTTAAGCCATCGTACATAAGGCTGGTAGGTACAGGGTTCGCATCCCGGTACCGGCCCCCACCCAGAGTGAGTTGTAACGGATCAGTTCGATCGGCCTCGGTGGCGTCGTGGTTAAGCCATCGGACATAAGGCTGGTAGGTACAGGGTTCGCAGCCCGGTACCAGCTCCCACCCAGAGCGAGATTTAACGACTCAATGGGTAGGTGTAAGGCCACTACACCCTCTTCTCTCTCTCTCTCTCTCTCTCTCTCTCTCTCTCTCTCTCTCTCTCTCTCTCTCTCTCTCTCTCTCTCTCTCTCTCACTAACCACTAACAATTAACAACTAACCCACTGTACTGGACAGACAGCTCAGATAGATGAGGTGTGTGTGCCCAGGACAGCGTACTTGAATCTTAATTGGATATAAGAACGAAAATAAGTTGAAACGAAAAAGGATCAGTTCGGAGGTGTCAGATTGTCGTACTGAATTCTGTAACAAGAAACCAATAACACCTGTCATAGACAAAGTGTGCAGATCTTCGAGGTGTGTGTGTGACCAGGACAGTATGCTTAATTGGATATGAACGAGAAAATTAAGTTAAAATGTAAGAATGGACTAGATCCTAATCTGATTTGGCTTATGTTGTGACACTGGGTTTCTGTTCTGTAAACGAAATGTCACGTTCATCAAATGTTAGACACCTCCGTGTAATAGGAATAGGAAAAAAAAAAAGGAATAATAAAAGACGTATGCTGGAATATCATTAAACAAGGATTAATTTCAATTAGATTGTTAGTGCGTTTGTTTTTCGTAGACATCCATTAACCGATTTGTTTTTGTCTTAACTTAGGCACTGTTCATCTTTGAAATGTCTTGGTTTTTAATGGGGTATTGTTGTTGTTGGGTGTTTACTTTTGTGTATGTGTGGGGTTTTTTTTTTTTTTCCACTGGCCTCGGTGGTGTCGTGGTTAAGCCATCGGGCATAAGGCTGGTAGGTTCAAGGTTCGCAAAGGACCACTGCATCCTCTTCTCTCTCACTAACAACTAACAATTAACCCTCTGTCCTGGATAGACAAACTAGATAGCTGATGTGTGTGTCTAGGACAGCGTGGTTGAACCTTAATTGGATTATAAGCACGAAAATAAGTTGAAATGAAATAAATGAATGTATTTTTATTTTTATTTTGTTTTTGTTTGTTTGTTTGTTTGTTTGTTTGTTTGTTTTTTCTTTTCCTTTCTTTTAAGGTGGATTGCTGGTTTTATGGAATTACAAAATTTAAAAAAAAAAAAAAAAAAAAATTACAATTTTTTTTTTTTTAAAAGCCATGGATGATATTTTACAAATTCTGTTCTCCTACTAACATTTAAGCTAATCTCTTTAAATACACACACGTTCGTAGTGTTGTGTTATTTAACACTAAACTATATTGCATGTCCCTTTGGTGTCATGTGTCTATATAGTGTGTGCAACATGTTATCAGACAGGAAAATCAATTCCCAATGGTACAAAAGCCGGTGTTTTAAATTTCTGCAATGGGCGTATCAGTCGAGCTTGATGGTATGGATAAAACGATAGGGACACCACGAATTTAATCATCTCGCAAAAAAAGAAAGTTTTTAATGTCAATAATGACGTTTAAAATATTTAAATAATGTTTAATTTAACCCGCCAATGCATTGCATGTTCGGCATGGAAGCATGTGTCAAGCTAGTGTGTTACGGTTTGTCAGACAACAACATCAATTCCCGTTTGGGTAAAGCATTTTAAATGTGTACAAAAGGCGTATCAATCGGACCTGACAGTATGACTAAAACGACCGTGTCAGTCACGAGTTAATCTTTCTGCAAGAAAAGAAGGTTGTTAATGTAAATAATGGTGTTTAAAATATTTAAATAATGTTTTCACTAGCAACTCTGAATGTTCCCTAAAGCGTTTTAAATGTGTTTGAAAGGCGTATCGACCGGATTTGACAGTACGAATAAAACGATCGTGACAGTCACGAGTTAATCTTACTGCAAGAAAGGAAGGTTGTCAATGTAAATAATGGTGTTTAAAATATTTAAATAATGTTTTCACTAGCAACTCTGAATGTTCCATAAAGCGTTTTAAATGTGTACGAAAGGCGTATGAACCGGACATGACAGTATGAATAAAACGATGGTGACACTCCCAAATTAATCTTATTGCAAGAAAAGATTTAAATAATGTGTTGACTAGAAACCCTGGATGTTCCCCCGCCCCCCCCCACCCCCCCCCCCCCCCCCACCCCCACCCCCACCCCCCAAAATGGGGGGAGAGAAAGGAACAAAAAGTTAAACTTACTTTGCTTTGTTTAACGACATCACTAGAGCACATTGACTAATTAATCATCGACTATTGTACGTCAAACATTTGGTCATTCTGACTCATAGTCAACAGTCCTAATGCAGCAAGGGATCTTTTAGAAGCACTTTCCCACAGACAGGACAGTACATACGACGTCCTTTGACCAGTTGTGGTGCACTGGTTAGAACGAGAATAAACTGCGCGATCGATCCTCATCGGTGGGCCCATTGGGCTATTTCTCGTTCTAGGCAGTGATCCACAAATTGTGAACCAAAGGCCGTTGTATGTACTATCCTGTCTATGGGATGGTGCATATAAAAGATTCCTTGCTGCTAATCGAAAAGAGTAGCCCATGAAGTGGCGACAGCGGTTTTCCTCCCTCAATATCTGTGTGATCCTTAACTATATGTCCGACGACATATGAACGTAAATAAAATGTGTTGAGTTCGTCGTTAAATAAAACGTTTCCTTCATCTTCTTCCTTAGAAATAAAATTGTATAAATGTGCGCATTGCGGGAATTGTAAGTAGCAACGGATACGAATCGATAAAAGTCAGTAATAAATGGGTAATACATGCATAGTAATTATAAACAATAATAATTACACACGTCATGTATTAATGTTGTCTGTTCTATACGTGGTAGCAGTCGTCAAATATTTACACACTTTAATTAGCTGTTTTGAATTGTCGCTAGACAGTAGTTGCTTTAGTTTAGATATTTAAATGTTGATAGTTTATTATAATAATAATAATAATGTTTAATATGTTTATCTCTTATGTTACTGTAGAAAGGATACACTAGAACAACGTGATATTTGCCTTCTACTACATTCATATTGCACCAGACTTCAAATTCTATTATTCCCGTCAATATTGTGGTATCTGCCCATTTATATAAAGAGATTATATGACGATTATGGGAGATTATGGGAAGATAGTCTATATTTACTCAAAATATTCTTTATATTTGACACATATAGACAGGAAATAGGAATCCTCATGAGAACTGTTTTTCTCTGCATATGCATCAGAATTTCTGAGTAATCTGATTAAATCAAAACAAAGGAATCTGGCTAAAACTTATAACTTTACTTTTCGCTGTATTGATAGTCTTATGTCACTTAATAATAGCAGAATTATATATTGCCTTCCTTTGATTTACCCACAAGAGTTAGAAATAAAAGAAACACCTGAAGGTATTAAATCAGTTTCCTTCCTCGATCTAATTATAAAGATTCAAAGCGACATTGGTCTCCAAACTAAGCTGTATGACAACCGGGATCACTTCAACTTTTTAATTGTCAATTTTCCCTTTATGTTGAGCAATATACCTTCTGCTCCAGCTTTTGGTGTCTACATATCAGAACTTCTGTGATACCTCGGGGCATATTTAGTGTTTGCAGATTTCAAACAGCGCCATATGATTCTTGCATAGAAGTTGATCTATCAAGGTTATGCTGTTCAGAGATTACTGAAGAAATTCAAACAGGTTTATGGTAGACAGTTGGAGACTACATTATCATCTAAATACGACGCATTACTGACCGAAATGGTGTCTGAGGCTATTCCATATTTTAACTTTTCTATTCTTCTTCATCTCGTTGGTAAAACTCGTTACACGTTTATTATTTTTTATTCGTTTTACATGAACTGTGTTGACAGTACTCATGATGGGTGCCACCAGTGAGGCAGGATATGCTCACTTTTCGCGAACACCTGATATCATAACTGTTATGAGACTGATTCATGAGTGCATGCCATCTGTGAGTGGCAATCCTCTTTGTGGTAGTGCAACAGGGAAGGAATCTCCAGTAAAAGATCTGAAAAACTGAATAACTGAAAACAATAAGGAGATAAATAATCTTGGCAAATTCTTACAACAGGCGAACAGATTTAGAGAACAATTACTTGTACCAGCAAATTAATTATATGTTTGTCTGTACGTATTTGTCTGCAAGTTACTCTCCACCATTGTTCCGCACTATTGTATATATTGATGTTTTTCATTGTCATAATGCTGATAAGTTGCAAAAACTTAACGCAATAAAAGAACTTGAACATGAACTATAATAAATATACATGGCTGCTAATGAGAAAAAAAGTAGCGGGTTTTTTTTCTGAACACAGCATGTCTTACTTCTAATAACAGATGATTAATTATTCAAAATGTATTCTAGTGGCGTCGTTAAGAAAAACAAACTTTTACATTATTTACAAAATTACAAAAAATATTAATGTAGATTTATCATTATTACTGCCGTCAGATAGAAATATTGGCTATTTCTTTACTGTTAAATTGTACATTACTTAAAACGTCTTCATTAACTTGTCATGTAATACAGTAATCCTTCTAAATAATTTACAAACACTGGTTTTGTTTTACACGCGTGTAACTACATGCATTTAATTTTACACTACTTTAATAATAAATTACCAAATGTTTGACATCCAACAGCCGATGATTAATAAATCAATGTGCTTTAGTGATGTCGTTAAACAAAACAAACTTTATTTATAATATTTAAGTGGCGAGATTTAGCTCAGTCGGCTGAGCGCTCGTCTGAGGTGCTTGTATTGCAGGATCAAACCACCTCGGTGGATCCATTCAACTTACGAGGTTTTTTACTGGGGTTTTTCTCAATCCAACCAGTGCACCACAATTGTCCAAAGGCCGTTGTATGATATATCCTGTCTGCATGCTAATGAGGAAATGTAGCGGGTTTTCTCTGAAGACTATGTGTTAGAATACCGGCCTCGGCGGCGTCGTAGTTAGGCCATCGGTCTACAGGCTGGTAGGTACTGGGTTCGGATCCCAGTCGAGGCATGGGATTTTTAATCCAGATACCGACTCCAAACCCTGAGTGAGTGCTCCGCAAGGCTCAATGGGCAGGTGTAAACCACTTGCACCGACCAGTGATCCATAACTGGTTCAACAAAGGCCATGGATTGTGCTATCCTGCCTGTGGGAAGCGCAAATAAAAGATCCCTTGCTGCCTGTCGTAAAAGAGTAGCCTATGTGGCGACAGTGGTTTTCCTCTAAAAAAACAAAACAGTGTCAGAATGACCATGTTTAACGTCCAATAGCCGATGATAAGATAAACAAATCAATGTGTTCTAGTGGCGTCGTTAAATAAAACAAACTTTACGTGTTAGAATGACCTAATATTTTACTTCCAATAGCCGATGATTAAGTATTCAAAATGTATTGTAGTGGTGTCTTTACGCAATAGAAACTTGTACATTATTTACAAAATTACAAAGTACATTTATTATTTAGTACTGCCGGCAGTTAGAAAATACTTTTGTTTTTCTTTTGCTATTTCTTCACTGTTAAATTACACATTACTTAACACGTCTTCATTAAATCGTTATTTAATTAAATAATCCTTCTAATTATATGTGCCGAATTTACACAGCCTGTTTTTGATATACACGTGTTTACATGCATTTACAATACTTAAGGAAACATCCCTTGTTGCTGATGGAAGCATGTAGCGGGTTTCTTCTCTATATGTAAAAATTACAAAATGTTTGACATCCAATAGCCGATGATTAATTAATCGATGTGCTCTAGTGGTGTCGTTAAACAAAAACAACCTTGAACTTTCGACCCAACCAGCATCTTCATAAATCAAGGCTAATATTCGTTCCTCGTATTCAGCCTTGATACATGTAGTCAAGATTACTGATATCAACTACTAGCGCCCTCTATTGGAAGAAAAATTGTAACACCGATTATGTCCCTTACACGATGACATCGCTGACCAATCACAGCATCGGTAACATGTGACAATCTTGAAAGCAATATCAGTGTTCGCCCTCCAACATGGAGTTTACATAACAAGGGAATTTATAAGGAGCGTTGCGATTCGTTGCAATCAGATCTCATCGCATCCAATGAAATTTAAGCATTTTGTGGCACGATTTCTTGACGACATGTATCAAGGCTGAATACGAGGAACGAATATTAGCCTTGATTTATGAAGATGCCCAACCAGTGTCCTACGTTGAATGTAATATAATTTTTCTGTGAAAATGCATATGAAAGATTCCTTGCTGCTAATATAATAGGAATATGTAGCGAGTTTTGTTAGAATGACAAAAATGTCTTACTTCCAATAGCTTATGATTAATTATTTAAAATGTATTCTAGTGGGTTAAAGGGACATTACTCAGTTTGCTGCAATTTTTAAGATGTTATCGACTAACAGAGACTTTGTAACGATTGTAATTACATATCAAATATATTTTTACGCATAAAATATTAGTGGCTGTATATTAAACGTGTTTCTGATCGTTCTACTATTTGTACTAGGTTAAATTTCATTTTATTTCCTAAAATATATTTTTTTCGTACTTACGAAATTATTTGAAGACAAAATCCAGTTTGGGCTTCTTACAAATATTAAGACGACCAGAAACACACTGAATATACAGACACTGATATTCTAAACAAGAAAATATATTTAGTATGTAAGTTTAATGGTAGAAATATTTTATTTTTCGGAAACATCTTACAATGCAGCAAACTCAGGAATGTCCCTTTGAGGAAAACAAACTGTTACATTATTAATGTATATTTATCATTTAGTACTGTCGTCAGTTAGAAAATACTTTTGGCTATTTCTTTACCGTTGAATTACACATACTATAAACGTTTTCGTTAAACTGTCATGTAATTCGGTAATTCTTTTAATGATATGTGCCGCATTTACAAAGCCTGTTTTTAATTTACACACGGGTAACTGCATGCAGTGACAACACCTGCGTTCACTGAAAATAGGCTGCCTAAATAATTCGACCCAATGTGTTTATGTTCGTCATGGTGCTTTTCAGTGTACAATAACTTCAACTGCAGTCTGTGCGAAACAGAACGATATGTAGCTGGGAAATTAGGATTAGTGACTTTAAAGCACAGACGAAATGGAATAGTTTGTGACGAATAATGAGAGCATAACACATTAAGGAGAACATAACAAATTAAATACCAAATAACAGGTTGGCCTATTTAAGTAACGATTCCACTACACGGATACCCCCAGGAGATTCAGGCTTGCCTTAATGACCATCTTAAAGTGCCGCAAAATGTGATTTTTAGACACTCACGGAATAGATCACTTCCGGAGAAAACATCCCAACCTAACAACATCGCCAGTTCTTCGATGAATTCATTTCCTTAACCCGAGTATCGTGTTTATAGACATTTGAGGTGGGCCCATTGGGCTGTTTCTCGTTCTAGCCAGTGCACCACGGCTTGTATATTAAAGGCCGTGGTATGTGCCATCCCGTCTATAGGATGGTGCATATAAATGACGCCATGCTACCAATGGAAAAATGTAGCGGGTTTCCTTTCTAAGACTATATGTCGAAATTAGCAAATGTTTGGCATCCAATAGCCGATGATTAATAAATCAATGTGCTCTAGTGGTGTCGTTAAACAAAACAAACTAACTGTTCTACCGACTTACATGTCGTGGAAGCTGTCAGACTTGAAATCCGTAGGTACTGGGTTCGTATCTCGCTATCAGCTTCAACGCAGCGCGAGTTTGTTTATTTTGTTTGTACTTATTTTCGAGCTTATTTCCAATTAAAGCTCAAGCACGCTTTTCTGGGAACTCGCCTCAGCCATCTGCACCGTCTGTCCAAGATACTAGGTTAGTGGTTAGTGAGAGACAGAGAGACACCAATGGGTGGGCCAATTGGAATATGTTTCGTTCCAGCTGTGGTATGTACTGTCTTGTATAAATGTAATGCTACATAGAAAATAAGTATTGATATTAATCACAAAGAGACTGGGTCTCGGCAGCGGATTTCCGCTCTCATTAATTTGTATAATTTAGTAATTATTTCTAAGTAAGGTGAATTTGGCCTCTGAAATCTTCAGACATTTTAAAATTATTCGCGATAAACAGATGGTTCTGGACAGGACAGAAAGGACATCCTTATGTGAAATGGCACTCCACGTCACAATCAAATTAGCAGTAAATAAATAAATAGCAAAATCATCAGCATTATGATTAACATTTTCAGTAACTGCAGTTGCTTTAACACACACGCACACATGCGCAGATCCATTGGTATCAAACATATCACGGAATTTAACGTCACATACCCAAGTTTTAATCCATAACACATTTGGATAAATTGCTATAGAGTGAAATAAGAGTCTCTAACGTTTATAGCGCAAAATACCCTTAAAGGTTTGCCTAATCCTAAACCAAATACCTTCCGGCTGGGTCAAAGTTCGAGGTGCAACGTTTGTTGGAGCAGTTAATACCACATGTTCTGTGATCGGTGATAAATATGAGTGCGTTGGTTGTAAACCCTACCCGTTATCTCTGAAATGAGCAGCTTCACCCCCATTTTTTTCTGACTCACTTTAAGTGTGAGGAGTGGTATTATTTATATCCGAGGTGTATGTGTTGATTAGCTTTAGCCACATATGTTATTATTGTCGTCTATGGGATTTGATTTGGTGGTATACACCCTATAATAGATTAAAACTCGACTCCATAACCGTTACTTCTCAGATGCACGTGAAAAATGCATATTATGGATATACGTCTTAATGTTTAAAAAGTAGGATCTGTCACTTTAATAGTCCCCCCTTGTCGGTGAGCCCATTGGGCTATTTCTCGTTCCAGCCAGTGCAAAAGGCCGTGGTATGTGCGATCCTGTCTGTGGCATGGTGCATATAAAATATATTTTGCTATTAATGGAAAAATATATATGTATACACATACATATAGTCTTAGAAAGGACACCCGCTATATTTCCCCATTAATAGCAAGGTATCTTTTATATGCATCATCCCACAGTCAGGATAGCACATACCACAGCCTTTTTGTGTGTGTGTGTGTGTGTGTGTGTGTGTGTGTGTGTGTATAATACATTACCATTGAACCCCAATAGCCGATAATTAATAAATCAATGTGCTCTAGTGGTGTCGTTAAGGAAAACAAACTTTAACGTTAATAGTTGCTTTATGGTGATAAAACGCGTTTTAACCGAAGGAAGAACGAAGTTAATTTATTACCGTTTTACTATTTCGAAAACACTTTATATCTCAACTGAATCCATCAGTATTCGTGAATGGAAGCCTGTATTTTATCGTTCAGATGGTCACGATTCCCCCGATATCTGTTTTCAACACTATTATGTTATCTTGTGATCCACGCCACGAAATCAATGGTGGTTTGGTCGTGGTTCAATAAGGCGATGTGTGTACAGTATTACGACTGCGCGTGATCTCCGGCGCCAATCTGTTTTTTACAAACTGTGTGTCTTTCTTTTCTATAATTCAGTCTTTATTTATTTCTGTCTGTGCGACTTTATATCTTTATTTTTTATACTTCAATTAATTATTGTTCTGTTTACCCCTTTCTTTGTCTGTCTCGTTTTCTCTGTTCGATCCTTTCTTTCACTCTCCCTTTCTCTCTCTCTCTCTCTCTCTCTCTCTCTCTCTCTCTCTCTCTCTCTCTCTCTCTCTCCTCTCTCTCTCTCTCTCTCTCTCTCTCTCACACACACACACACGCACTGTTATTCTCAGTTACTCTCTCTCTCTCTCTCTCTCTCTCTCTCTCTCTCTCTCTCTCTCTCTCTCTCTCTCTCTCTCTCTCTTTCTCTCTCTCTCTCTCTCTCTCTCTCTCTCTCTCTCTCTCTCTCTCTCTCTCTCTCTCTCTCTCTCTCTCTCTCTCTCTCCCCCCCCCCCATTTATCTTCTTGTCTTCCTACTCGAAAGCCCGCCCACTCGTCCATTCACCCATCTATTGATCTGTGTGTGTGTGTTTCACTGTCGTTTTGTCACTCTATCTGTCTATCTATCCATGTATTTTTAAACAAATCGAAAGAAAAGCCCCACTCCACCACCACACCAACACTACCCTTAAAAACATACATGCCATTTATCACTGCATGTCAATATAATACCTCATCTGTTTTTCTCTAATCATGTATCCGTCTCTCTTTCGGTTCTGTTGTCCACTATTTATTTCTCTCTTAATGGTGTGGTGAAATCCGGACCGTGCCAGAAATCCGGACTGATGAAGACGGTACATCCCATCGCTCAGTCTTTCAATTAGCATCATTCATTTGCAGCTTAGTGTATGTGTCTCGTTCTCTTCTCAGGACATCCTTTTCTTTCGGATTTGGTTTTAAGGGAACACTATGACCATCTTTCTTAGGAGGCTTCCAGGCACGGCGGAAGCAAGTAGACATTGGTGGGGATGACTGAGATGGAGGGTGCAAAGCAAAGTTACTAGGGGGTTCGGGAGTATGCTCCCCCGTAAATATTTTAACACTAGATATCCTGAAATGCAATGTTCCTGCATTCTACAAGTAAAATTCATCTCTGCCTTAAGATTTACTACCAATAATATTTTTTATTCAGAAGTATCATATACCCACATGAACCCAACCCCCCACCACCCCACCCCCCACCCCCAGTTACCCCCTCCATGCTCCCTCGGGTCTGGCTTTTCAACAGGACCGGACATGCCAGGAAATGAATTCCATCAGTTTGAATGATGGGACACTAGGTTCAAAGAACGGAAGTCTATCTAATAGTAAAATCGCGTTTTACTATAATCCGAGCAATACTGTCCATGCATTTGTCATTGGAATCAAAGCTAGAGAGCAGTTACTTTGTGACCTAGTGTACACCCTACCGGCCTCGGTGGCGTCGAGGTTAGGACATCGGTCTACAGGCTGCTAGGTACTGGGTTCGGATCCCAGTCGAGGCATGGGATTTTTAATCCAGATACCGACTCCAAACCCTGAGAGAGTGCTCCGCAAGGCTCAATGGGTAGGTGTAAACCACTTGCACTGACCAGTGATCCATAACTGGTTCAACAAAGGCCATGGTTTGTGCTATCCTGCCTGTGGGAAGCGCAAATAAAAGATCCCTTGCTGCTAATCGGAAAGAGTAGGCCATGTAGTGGCGACAGCGGGTTTCCTCTAAAAAACCAGTGTCAGAATGGCCATATGTTTGACGTCCAATAGCCGATGATAAGATAAAAAACCCAATGTGCTCTAGTGGCGTCGTTAAATAAAACAAACTTTACTTTACTTTTAGTGTACACCCAAAAGAGAATGCACCTCTGTGCCCAATCAACCACTAAACCTCATATTGTTTTAGTGTTGTTATTAATGAGTGGGGTCGGAGTTTAGGGAACACTATGACTAAGGGTGATATATATATAGATATATATATATATATATATATATATATATATATATATATATATATATATATATATATACATGTATTCAAGTGCCTATTATTATTATTATTATTTAATTTTTTTAATTTTCATGGAGTTGCCCTTCTCAAGAGTGGTCTGTGCGCCTTTTCCCCCAACCTACCCCCCTCACATTATTTCCTAGATCCGATCCTGCCGCTAAAAAATAGTGCATAGAAAAAACTCCACACTGGCACCGGGCAGACTGCAATGAATTACGAGGATATAATTATCATATATCGGGTTTATCTGACAGCATTTCACGAGTATGCTTCCAGTATTGATAACCGTCCCTGCGGGGTGGGAGAGAAGGAGGGGGTGGCGCTCCAGCAATGATGAAGTTAACTTGATCTCTCCTATGCTACCGTAGACTAGCGTAGTCTAGACGCTAATAATAACACCCAATTGGGATGGTGTTTATGGTGTCTATAATAATTTGCGCTGGGTCATATATCCCGCTAAATATCAATATGGCAGTCTTGAGTATCCAACTCAACTGCGTGGGTTGTCTACCTGGGGCAGAGAGTAATGAGATTATGTCAGAGAGGAAACCCGCTGAGGACTCTTAGGCTATTTTATAACTGGTTAGCGACGACAGATCTCTATCATACAATTTGCATCAGACTGAACTGTATGGGCGGGACGAAGCCTAGTGGTAAAGCGCTGGTGCACGGTCGGTTTGGGATCGATCCCCGTCAATGGGTCAATGGGGCAGTAGTATCCAGGCCTATATAGCGTCATGACCTACTTTCCGTGACCTTGACCTTGATGACGTCACGACCGTGACCTCGTCCTACTGGCCCTGACCTACTTAGACTGACCTTGGTGACGTCACGGACTACTGTGCCGTGTGCAACGTCCTACTGGCCCCGACCTACTTAGACTAACCTTGACCTACTTAGACTGGCCTACTGTGCCGCGTGCAACGTCCTACTGACCCGGCCCTGACCTACTTAGACCGGCCCCTGACCTACTTAGCCCGGCCCCGACCCGTCGTACTTAGCAACGCCCGTGCTATCCTGTCTGTGGGATCCCTTGCTACTAATGGGAAACTGTAGCGGGTTTCCTCTCTAAAACTGTCCAAAAGTATGTTTCACATCCAATAGGCAATGATTCATAAATCGAGGTGTTCTAGTGGTGTCGTTAACCTACCACTTCTAAGGACTCGGCCCGACGCGAGGTAGTGTGTTAATTTTAGCGCACTGAATGATGAATGGTTATCACTGTTTACATCCGGGAAGCGGTGGTATCCTACTTTATTGTTGTGGCAATACTGAACTAGAAGTTACATTCTTAAAGACGTGAAATAAGAAATGATTTAAATGGTGTAAAAATAGATTCTCGTTCTACGCTATCTGATAGCGCATTCACAAGATTATTATGAACTAACCTATTTCGTCACTTCATTCCGCGCTTCGTCCGCCTCGCACATATAACGGTTTGAATGACAGAGTGTTGTTAACATGCTTTAGTAGTCAAGTGCGAACGACTTCGCGTCCAGCGCTGAGGGTACGTCGTTCGTATATCATGTGGGGAAATTATATTTTCTAATTATTTTTTAAACCAAAATAATAATTTTATAGTTTGTTTGTTATTTTACTTATTTACTTACTTATTTTTGTTTATTTATTATTATGTTACGATTTTTTTTCAAGCAGCCTCTAATAACCTGTGGGGGACGGGACGTAGCTCAGTGTTCCCTTGATGTGCGGGGTCGGTCTGGTATATATCCAGCCAATGCTCCACAAACTGGACAACGGTATGTACCTATCCTGCGTGTGGGCTGGTGTAGGATCCCTTGCTGCTATTCAAAAGAGTAGCCCATGCAGTGGCGACAGCGGGTTTCCTCAATTAATACCTGTGTGGTCCATATGTCCGTATAACCATAAATAAAATATGTTGAGTAATAAAACATTTCCTTCCTCGTTAAATAAAGATAATGAATACAAATTTTTTATTTTGTTTAGCCATAGGAAAAGAAAGACATATTTGTCTCGAAGAAGGAATGTTTGTTAAGAAGAAAGGCATATGTGTTAAGGAGAAGAAAAGGAATACAAGTGGTCGATCTAGGATCGATCCCGTCGGTGGCCCATTAAGCTATAGCCAAACTAGTGTATTATGTCTGGTATATCAAAGATCGTGGTAGGTTCTGTCTTGTACACACAGCTCTTGCTACTATAAAGTAAGCGGTAGTAATATCCAATCACAAATCTTGTCATAGAGTAAAAAAAACACAAAAAACAAACGCAATGTTTTGGTTTTTCATTTATTTCTAAATTTACAAAATCACTGACACATATATAAAATGGACACACACTGGGTTACATCGAGAGGCCTTAAGGGCGACATGTGAATAATATGAGTGTTCATTTCTTTTCATCATCGTCGTCCTCCTCATCGTCGGTATCGTCGTCGTCTTGTTCATCCCAAATATTCGCCGATCCATGAACGATACTGATTTAATTTAGAACGAATCTGTGGTCTCACATCTTTGTCTGGATTCACAAACTGTAAAAATTTTCTGGTGTTGGGACCTTTGTCAAAGTAATGCATATAGGTCAGGAAGCGAGAGTACGTGTCTTTAAATAACTTCCATTGCAATGTCTTCATGTTTCTTTCAATGGCATCTTGGGACATGTTTTTTTCTTCGTAGCGTTTCCTCTTGTTTTCGAGATAGTCACGATTGATGTCGAATACACGTTCCACCATGAGACGAATGCCTTCGTTTTCCAGGTCGGGCGACGGCTCTTCTTCTTTTTCATTTCCCTCTTCGCACGTTTTCACGTGTCGCTGCAAGTCGCTTCCGTCTTAAAGACCAGACCACACGTATCGCAAGACTGCATTCTCTTGACTTTTTTCAGATAGGGTTCTACCTCATCATCTTCTTCGTCGTCACTTTCGTAGGCGGGTATGCCTGGTAGTTTTCTTTTGAATGCGTTTCTTTGCATGATTTGCATGTAGAGCTCTTTCTTCGTCGGTGGCTGCAACTCTTCTGAGACATTCGCCGTTACGTTCGTGCTTTTATACCATTCGGACGGCCCCGTCTCTAAACCATTAGGCCGAAGACGCCAATGTTCGGGCGTGGTCGGTTTCAAGTCCACCAAGAGATGTCCGTAGGGCCTGTGGGTAGCTTCCTCAAACTGATGCATGAAATGACGAGTATTTCCAGGATACATCTGCCGTGCCAAAGTCAGAACTTGCTGCTTGTCGATGGGGTGTTGAACAGCGCTAGATAATGGCAGTTTCTTCTCTGTGTCGGGTCCTTGCTGTGATACAAGTTCTGGTTGATGGCAATCACAGAGAGGGTTCTGTGGTGACTTCCTTCTGTGAACAGGTCGGTGATGCGAGGGTCTTTTCCAGCTGTAGACATCAAGTCGTCCAACACGATGAGATTTCTGACTCTGGGATCCAAATAACGATCCTTTTCCAAATTCTCAGGTATGCCTTGAACAAATTTCACTCGAGCAACCATTTTGATCGTATCATAGAGGGGTTGCCATCGTTTGTAGAGCCAGATGACGCGCTGGGGAGGCGGCTGGATTTTACCATCCCTTAGCAGTTTGTATACCAAAACTGTCTTTCCACACGACGTGGGTCCCGACACGATCATGGTGAACGGATGTAACAATCTTAGGGGCTGCTGCTGCAGCGGAGCAGGAGCTATAGGAGCCCTATGAGCAGGAGCTATAGGAGCCAGAGGAGCCAGAGGAGCTATAGGAGCCAGAGGAGCTATAGGAGCCAGAGGAGCTATAGGAGCCAGAGGAGCTATAGGAGCCCTAGGAGCCAGAGGAGCTATAGGAGCCCTAGGAGCCAGAGGAGCTATAGGAGCCAGAGGAGCTATAGGAGCCAGAGGAGCTAGAGGAGCTATAGGAGCCAGAGGAGCCAGAGGAGCTATAGGAGCCAGAGGAGCTATAGGAGCCAGAGGAGCTAGAGGAGCCAGAGGAGCTATAGGAGCCAGAGGAGCTATAGGAGCCCTAGGAGCCAGAGGAGCTATAGGAGCCCTAGGAGCCAGAGGAGCTATAGGAGCCAGAGGAGCTAGAGGAGCCAGAGGAGCTAGAGGAGCTATAGGAGCCCTAGGAGCCGGAGCCGGAGCCAGAGGAGCCGGAGCTATAGGAGCCCTAGGAGCCTGGAGTTGAGCTGAATGGAAGGTCTTCCAATGACGTAGCATATTTGATGGTTTTGAAAAAGTCTTTGGACATACGGGACACGATCTTTTGTTCATGACATGTTCCGGAATAAACCAATTCTGATTCATGATGTTGATTGTTGAAGTGTTCGACGTGAACTGACGATGTTGAAACTGCCATGCCCCCTTTTATAGCCTTCTCAGAAATGCTTCTGCCGTTTCGGGGCTTTCCAACCCGTACCACTTTGTTGTTGTTGTTGTTGTTTCCGTTTCAGATCGGCTTTGGCTTGCTCTACCACTTGTTGTGTTGGGGAGACCATGACGACTTTGGGTGTCGGGGACTTGTTTTGTTCCTCTTTTTCTTTTTTCCACGTGGGATCGTAGAGTTCTAGACATCGATCCACACTGTACATGATCTGACTTTCCCCACCACGTTGAATTTCGAAGTGAGGTTGAAGTTTACCTTCTGCCTGCAGTTTATAGAAACGGGTCCACTTATCCACGTCGGGTACATATAACTTGTACTGGTCTGACATGTTGCTCCTCTGAAAAGTTCTACCTCAAATGACGAGTTTTCCAAAACTATTTTACTTATATATACTTATGACGCATAAAGATATGGTACAGGAATGTTTGAATGTGTGTGTGATACGTATGACCAGTGTCCCTCCTCCCAAGCACAAATCTCATCGTGCGAGCTCCCAAAAATAATCGTTACCAAAATATTACCCTTTACCAGTGTACTACCATAGGGACACGTCCAGAGACACACTCATGGACCCAGGACATAAATAAGAAAGCAAAAACCTGTTATTCACGGTTTTATTCACAACATACAAAATGAAAACATAGCACACAAGTGTCTGAAACATTTAATGTCTGAAGAGGTTGTTCACATAAGGACATCTTGGAGAGAGTCTGTAATGTTCCATCACTGGGTCGTCTGTTTTCTTCCATCGGTAGACGCGAAGTCCGCAACAGTAACAGGTGATGGCATCGTGGTCTCCCGTGTAGTAGAAACCGGCCTTGGCAAGTTCTTTTGGTTTTTGACGTAATTGTATGGGCCACCGAGCATACGTCAGCATCCGGGCATAGAAATGTCTCATTTCGGGACGATGACAGAACACGTAACGTCTCGAATAGCAATCTTCCTCATCCCAGACAGCATCTGTTTCACAGGCGGCATCTGTTTGATCTGTGGGTTCATCCACGAGTTCGCCATCTTCAGTTCCATCCCCAATGTCACGTGTAGCATCCGCTTGATCCACACAATGAGTACTCTTCTTCTCATCTGGTTTGGTAGCCACTCTTTTGACTGTATGTCTTTCTGAACATTTGCAGACCAAGATGTCGTCCTCGTCGCTACTGCTGCTACTAAGACTGCTCGAATATCCCGATGCCATCTTCTTCGTTCCAGATAGAGTGTAACAAGCCACAAGAATATCAGAATCATAAAAAACGTCTGTTCTCTAGCACAGTCACAAAGCAAATGAAGTGTAAACCATAAATCCATTCTTTTATACCTTCATCCAAAACAAAACTCGTTCACCACTGGTGACACTCGTTAGGGTTGCAGAAGTTACACTGAAGAAATCCCATCTGGTTTTGATGGTCGTCTTGCATGGCGCAGGGCACAATCGAGTTCAGCTCTGGTACAAAGTCACACATGACTGTGAAACAGCCTTTCAGTTTCTCCCATTGTTGTAGAGAAAGGAATATTCCCTTCTTCGAAGGTTTCACGGATTTAGTTTCTTCACACCACCACCACTGACGCAGGTCCACCCCAGCAAAGTTCTTGTCGACGCTGACATGGACGTTGACACCAAGGTGTCTGAACAAATGTTTCGTCTTTCCCTGGTTTAATGCTGAAATTGTTTCGTCAATTTGGCTTTTACATCCACACAGTTCGATCCACTGTTTAAGACTAAGGACAATACCTCGCTTGGTGGGGAAAGTTTTCCCCTTGTCACTGTCAAATTTCCTTATGTGAATAGCAGTGTCCCCTTTCCATAACTTGGCCACCACGTAGACGTTAGTTCCAAGTTCTAGACGACATCTCGCTTCATCACTTGTGGAACAGGCCATCTCTGGATTGAACGTAGATCTGATCGTTTTCGGCGAGCGAATGACAATGAAACCGTATCTAGCCTTTTTATACTCTTTCGTGTTAGTCTAAGTAGGTCAGGGGCCGGTCTAAGTAGGTCAGGGGCCGGCCTAAGTAGGTCAGGGCCGGGTCAGTAGGACGTTGCACGCGGCACAGTAGGCCAGTCTAAGTAGGTCAAGGTTAGTCTAAGTAGGTCAGGGCCAGTAGGACGTTGCACACGGTACAGTAGTCCGTGACGTCATCAGGGCCACGGAAAGTAGGTCATGGGGCTATACAGGACGAGGTCACGTGACGTCATCAAGGTCAAGGTCACGGAAAGTAGGTCATGACGCTATATAGGCCTGGATACTACTTGGGGCTACTTTTCGTTCCAGTCAGTGCTCCACGATTGGTATACTAAAGGCAAAAATTTAGCGGGTTTCCTCTCTACGACTATTATCTCAAACATTTGGTAATGAGACCTTTTCATCCAATAGCCGATGATTAATACATGTATATCAATGTGCTCTAGTGGTGTCGTTAAACAAAACAAACTTTAATTTTCAGACTGGACTGTACGATGGTCAATAATAATGCTGGTTCATTCATTCATTCATTCATTCATTCATTTCCACAACTTATGTTCGTGCTTATATCCAGTTAAGGTTCAAGCACGCTGTCCTGGCCACACACACACACACACACCTCAGCTATCTGGTTTGTCTGTCCAGGACAGTTGGTTAGCGGTTAGTGGTTACCGAGAGAGACGTCGGTGTAGTGGCCATGCACCTACCCGTTGAGTCGTTAAAAGTCACTCTGGGTTGGGAGTCGGTATCGGGATGCGAACCCAGTACCTACCAGCCTTAAGTCAAGTGGCTTAACCAATACAGACGTAGCGGGTTATGTCTAAGACTTTGGGTCATTACCAAATGTTTAAAGGGACATTCCTGAGTTTGCTGCAATTTTAAAGATGTCATCGACTAACAGAGAATTTTTAACGATTGTAATTACATATTAAATATATTTTTCTGTATAAAATATTAGTGGCTATATGTTAAACGTGTCTCTGATCGTGCTACTATTTGTACTAGGTTAAATTTCATTTTATTTCCTAAAATATATTTTTTCGTACGTACGAAATTATTTGAAGACAAAATCCAGTTTGGGCTTCTTACAAACATTAAGACTAGCAGAAACGCATTGAATATACAGACACTGGTATACTAAACAAGAAAATATTTTAATATGTAAGTTTAATCATAGAAATATTCTACTTTTCGGAAACATCTTACAATGCAGCAAACTCAGGAATGTCCCTTTAAGCTCCAATTGCCGGACTATTATGTCAAACATTTGGTAATGAGATCTTTTCATCCAATAGCCGATGGTTTAATAAATCAATGTGCTCTAGTGGTGCCGTTAAGCAAAACAAACTTTCACTTTAGCTCTTTCATGTTAGCGTTGATATGATGCCTTATGTATTTTCAACGGCAGGAATATTTATTTAACGATACCTCGAGCAAAAATAAGTAAATAAGTAAATAAATAAATAAGAAATAAATAGATAAATACATGTAAATGTAAATGATCCAACTTTTCTCTTCGACTAGTTTTGAGTCAACAGTACATGTCATGACCTTCGATATGCCAGTCGTAGAGCGATGACGTTCATCTAAGACGGGTGTTCTGGTCTTTGACATACGTCTGAGTCCCATGCTGGACAAAGATCCCTTTCAAATCTATTTCCTGTCGCGGCTCTTTCCATTTGGTTCCGCCATTGTTACTTGTCTCGAATCAATATTTAGCACGGATTTCAAACACTGTTATCTCCGTGTGTGTCTGTTTTGACACGAAAATTAGATCTCTGTGTGGCAGTTGACACGTTTTGTGGACGTGAATTTGACTGTATGTGCTTAAACCGAAAAAAAAAAACAACCCATGAGAAAAAAGACAGTTTGCGTTTTGAGCTGAATAACAAGAAAAATACAATTAAATTTCCATAGCGAGTCTTTCTTTAGAAGTCCAATTAAACATCAAAGAGCTTGTGTTGTTTCTGAAACAAAGTGAGATACGATTTGTGTGCTTTGACTGTTTCTGGGGGGATGTGGGCAGAAAGTAGCCTAAAAGTCAAAGTTGATTTTTTCTTTTTTTAAACTAACCACTTGAGTATTTTGATTTTGTTAATAATTGGCAATTGGATGTCAAAAATTTGGTATTTGTGACACATAGAAAGAATGACATGTTTTATTTAACGACCTACTCAGCAAATTTTATTTACGGTTATATGGCGTCAGACATATGGTTAAGGACCACACAGATACTGAGAGAAAAAAAGCCGCTGTCGCTACTTCATGAGCTACTCTTTCCGATTAGTAGCAATATATCTTTTATATGCACCATTCCACAGACAGGGTAGTACATACCACGGCCTTTGATATACCAGTCGTGGTGCACTGGCTGGAACAAGAAAGAGCCCAATGGGCCCACTGACGACGATCGATCCCAGACCGACCACGCATCGAGCGAGCGCTTTACCACTGGGCTAAGTCGCGCCCATTTTGACACACAGAGGACACCGGCTACATGTTTTCATTATCAGATGGAATCATATACATGCTGCTCTCCCCAGACACCACGGTCTTTCATATACCGGTCGTAGGGCACAGGTTGGGATGGGAAAAAAACGATTAGAGAATGGGTCCACCGAGGTGATTCGAACCTACAGCGCAGGCACCTCAGGCGAGCGCTCTACTGACTGAGCTAGTTCCCGCTCCCATGTGATGAGTCATTGTCACGGGGATCCTATAATACCCGTAACTCAATAAAACACGATTATCCAAACATCTCTCCTAACTGTATATCTATTAGATCTCTCTGTATCGGACAGTCTAATACCCGAGTGGCTCGGCTCTAGGTCTAATCAGAGATAAGATCTTATATAAATATAGTTAATATAGCACGTTTAGTTCACTAGACAACACAACAAAACACAATACACTTTGGAATCTGTATTAACACTACGCTGACAAATGTACTTGCCGCAGTAGTTAATTAACAACAACAATATAATAACAACCCAGAGCTAATCACTTATTTAGTTAATCACTAGGTGTCTAGTTTACACAATATTCTAATCACTTCACCGTGATACAACACACACACGTGTGATAATTGGGGAACTTACAGTCAGGGGAACTTAATTAATAAAGGAATTATAACTCTATTCCTAACTGGTTAATTTTTAATTTTTAATTAACCCTTAAATACTCATTCAGTAACCTTGTAATACAGAATTAATACTGGTACATATCACAATAAAGACAATAACCTACAGTTTACCTAGGTCCTCTAGGATGACTGGCTAAGCTTTAATATTTTAGAACAGTGAAGTCTACAATTTATTTCGTCAGATTACCGGAGACACTGTCTAAATAATATTGGTATAATACAGTATTAAAATATTTAAAGTCACATCAATCACATCAAGGCTATACAACAGAGCAGAAAAATATATTTACCAGTCCGGTCGGACACGTTCCCCTGGGTCCTTCCAAATGTTTCTCCCCGATATATCTAAAATCCTATCTATTTATTCAAAAATCTCGAAGACAGCGAATATCGCCTGGGGGCACACAACGCGGTACCTCACCTATCATGTGATATTTCCACAACTCCCAGGAACGGTATTTTTTCTTAGCTGGCCAGACTTACTGTCGCCAGTTCGCTAGAATTACCCCGGTCGTAAACCGCACTACCGGAGTTATTACGTAACTACTGGCCACATGGCCTCCACACCTGGTCTAAGTGCATATTGGGACGCAGCTCTACCACATCGCGCGGGGGTATTACGTAACCAAGCTGCACACGGCCCTCTACCACATCGCGCGCGGGGAATATTACGTACCCCAAGCTGCACAAACTATGGTAATGGCAAATAAATAAGTGATGATCCCTCTAAAAACAATTAACATCGCCACAGGAATTTTACGGAACACAGAAAAGATATTGGATTCTCAAAGAGAATGTTACACCCCTGCACCACGGTGAGGTTACAGCACGCGCAGTGGCGCGAAAAGATAAGAGCATGTACCGTCACAGTCATACGTTCGGGTTATTTTCCGCACAAGTCACTACCCTGCGATTGGCACATCAATGTCCTTTGTATGTACTGCCCTGTCTCTGGAAAAATTAGATCCCTTTTTGCTTTTCGGTGAAAGTCTATGATGAGGTAGCGCTTTCTTTTTTTAGTATTATCTTGTCCAAGTGTCGATTTAACTATATATATGTCATTCACCAAAATAGCCGTAGGCTAAAAACAAAGTGCCACAGTCTCTTTAATCATTTTACTTGTCATTATCGACTGAATACATAATGTGTTGTGTGTCGCTAAACATGTTTGTTGGGCTTTGTTCCACTTTGTTGGGCTTCTGTTTTTTTTTTTTTTTTTTTTTTTTTTTTTCTTTGTTTTGTTTGCTCTCTTGACTGCCATTATTCATCGCCAAGAGTTGAAGGTTTACACGGTAGTAAGGATCAAAGTAATGGGAATGGCACATGCTTAAAGACAGATTGCCGATCTTTGTTCACAGTGGTAGTATCGGAAAAGAAGATTTATTCATCAATGAACTTTATAGTAGGAATGTAGCTACAGAAATGGTAGGAAAAAAATGTGTTAGTTTAATGACATAGCATATACTGGTATAGATCAACAAGTATGTTTTGATGGTGGTTTTCTTCTCGTCCCAGCCAGTGCGCCACGACCGGCATACCAACGACCGTGGTATATGCTTTCCTGTCTGTGGTATGGTGCATATAAAAGATCCCTTGCTACTAATAGAACAATGTAGCGGGTTTCCTCTCTAAGACTGTATGTCTGAATTATCAACTGTTTGATACCCAATAGCCGATGATTCGTTAATCAATGTGCTCCAGTGGTGTCGTTAAACAATATAAATTACCCAGACGTGTTACAGGACTGTATATTAACCAAACTTAGCGTCTCTTCCCACGGGTTGAGACTAGGGTCTGTGGCTTTAATTGGTGCCACAGTGATGCGCTACGTGGCATTGTCTATCGTGTTCTGTAGTCTACATTGATAATGGTACTAATTAAACGCCCAGAAACTCCAGCCAGAACCGAACGCCCGTAGTCTGGTGTCTTGTTACTTGGTTAATTCGAACGAGCTATGAGAGAGGTGGTGCGGTCAGTCTAACATGAGTAACTGCGATATTAAATTTATTTATTGTAATTCAGCGAAAGGAGTCCTGTTACGTTCTGTAGAAAATGTCATACACCAGTTATGATTCAGAATTCGTAGACTGTAACAAATGCAACCACATCAGATACAATAATTAACGAAAACTGTTGTCCATTCTTTGATTTGCTTGCATTTACCATAGATAGACACACAATATCCGATGTATTTTGTAGTCCGGGAGGTGTCGTTAAACATTTATTCTATTCTATCATCCATTCATCTCTATTACAGTTCTTTGCTTTTTGTTTTCCTTTTCTACTTTTATTTGATCGTTCTTTCTCTCTCCGTCTGTCACTGTCTCTCTAGTACTCTTTCTGACCCTGTCTCCGTATTTCATCCTTTACCATAGTTTGACACCCAATAACCGATGTATTTTTCGAGCTGGGGTGTCGTTAAACATTCATTCATCATTCATTCATTCATTCCGTATTTCACTATCTATATTTCTGCATTTCATTCTCTCTCTCTCTCTCTCTCTCTCTCTCTCTCTCTCTCTCTCTCTCTCTCTCTCTCTCTCTCTCTCTCTCTCTCTCTCTCTCTCTCTCTCTCTCTCTGTCTTTTCAACCCCTACTCCTTGACTTCGTCGCTTTCACAAAACGTACCCATCCACATAGAACTATAGATTTATATTTACCTGAAGAGTCTTCTCATACATACATGCATGTTTACTTTTCGCTTCGCGTGTGACAATGAATTAAACGTGAATGCTGTTTTATTACAATCAATGCTGACACTCAATATTTAATACCACCCAGATGGGGATTTCTGTTTGTTGATTATGAAAGCCGCTGGGTATTGTGAAGTGGTTTTTTGACACACTTTTAGAATTAGAGGCTAAAGGTTGTGGATGACCGCTTCGCCAGACGAGGAAATTGCTATCTCGCGGGATATGCGAATTTCCTGCAATCCACATATAACACGATTTTCGATAATGTAGCTTATCGATGTATTTGCAGAAAGAGACACGTTTATAATGAAGCCTGTTACCTTGATTCGTTCTGTTGTGTGTTAATTTACATACTTATATCCAGTTAGATATCGGGATAGGGAAAGAGAAAAGGGAAAGAGAGAGAGAGAGAGAGAGAGAGAGAGAGAGAGAGAGAGAGAGAGAGAGAGAGAGAGAGAGAGGGGGAGAGAGAGAGAGGAGGGAGGGGAGAGGAGGGGGAGAGAGAGGAGGGAGAGAGACAGAAATAACGACAGAGACAGAGGTATGGGGTAGGGGAGAGAGAGAACTAGAGAGATGATAGATAGAGACAGACAGAGGGGGAGGGAGAGAGACACAGAGAGAGGGGGAGGGAGAGAGAGGCAGAGAGAGACAGAGACAACGACAGAGACTGACATATGGGGTAGAGATGATATAGGGGAGAGGGAGAGAGGGGGAAGAAAATAGTCGACAGAGAGGGGGTAGATATGAGACTGAGAGAGAGAGAGAGAGAGAGAGGAGAGAGAGAGAGAGAGAGAGAGAGAGAGGAGAGAGAGAGAGAGACGACAGAGACAGGGAGAGAGAGATGACATAGAGAGAGAGAGGAGAGAGAGAGAGAAGGAGAGAGACAGAGAGAGAGGGAGAGAACGACAGAGACAGGGATATGGGGATATGGCAGAGAGAGAGAGAGAGAGAGAGAGAGAGAGAGAGAGAGAGAGAGAGAGATGACAGAGAGATGACAGAGAAAGAAAGAGCTATCTGGGCCGTCTGTCCAGGACAGTGGGTTAGTTGTTAGTTGGTTAGTGGTTAGTGAGAGAGAAGAGGGTGCAACCCTGCACCTCAATGACTTTGTTTTTCAAGGGTGTTAATTGTTTATCAAGGAAGATATTTCTCTTGCAGCTCGAAAAAAATAGTTTGCCGCTTATTTTCAAAAGATCATTTTGTACCCGATTTTCAATTACGGACGTTCTCTTCAACACGGCAGTATTGTCCTGTCTATGTGAACGTGCATATATATGAGATATTCCTTGCTGCCTTTTGTTTCCTTGTCTTGGGCAGAACTCTCTGGCGAAGTCGGAGGTTGTGCCCACGACAAGCGTGCTTGAACATTTCTCTGATGGAAGCTAAAAATTACACACACACGCTTTTTGTTTGTAGGAGTAGCCTGTGTGGCGGCGGGGAGTGGGGATCCCTTCTTTCTGTCTCAACTAAGGTTGGTCCTTGTATGGCACTTGGCGAAGATGCTTTTCCCTCCTAATTATGTGTACCGGCCTCGGTGGCGTCGTGGTTAGGTCAGCGGTCTACAGGCTGGTAGGTACTGGGTTCGGATCCCAGTCGAGGCATGGGGATTTTTAATCCAGATACCGACTTCAAACCCTGAGTGAGTGCTCCGCAAGCCTCAATGGGTAGGTGTAAACCACTTGCACCGACCAGTGATCCATAACTGGTTCAACAAAGGTCATGGTTTGTGCTATCCTGCCTGTGGGAAGCGCAAATAAAAAATCCCTTGCTGCCTGTCGTAAAAGAGTAGCCTATGTGGCGACAGTGGGTTTCCTCTAAAAAACAGTGTAAAAATGACCATATGTTTGACGTCCAATAGCCGATGATAAGATAAAAAAATCAATGTGTTCTAGTGGCGTCGTTAAATAAAATAAACTTTACTTTTTTTCCTAATTATGTTGAGGTTGACTTAAGGGAAATACAATGGACTGATGTTTGACTGGTTCTTAGTCCTCTGTGAACCATTTCTCGTTTCATCCAGTGCACCACAACTGGTCAAAGGCCGTGGTATGTGCTTTCCTGTCTATTCGAAAGTGCATATAAAAGATCCCTTGCTGCATTATGCAAACATGTAGCAGGTTTCCTCTGATGACTGCGAGTCAGAATTATCAACTGTTTCACATCCAATAGCCGATGATCAATAAATCAATGTGTTCCATTGGTGTCGTTCAAACAAACAAACTTCAACTATGAACCATCAGCTACATTAGATATTTGAGTGTTTCTGTAGCAAAAGAAATATTTGTTTAAAGGTACTATCCTCAGTTCCTTCCAGCCAATGCATCACAACTGGTATATCAAAGACCATGCTATCTGCTATTCTGTCTGTGGGATGATGCATATAAAAGATACCTTCCTACTAATGGACAAAAGAGCTATAGTTGTAAAATGTGCTGAGCCAATACACAGATTCAGTTTTCACTCTGCAAGCAAACATTTCTGTTGAGACTTCCTTTTCGTGTTCTCTTTCGGTGTCTTTCTCTGCCATCGACAACTATTTATAATGACTTCAACTTCGTTTAACTGTTAATATTGATTTGATCAGCCCCATTGTTCTATTTTCTGACTTTCCAATTTGCCTCGAACGACGGGAAATATGAGTACCGTGTTGTAGCGCAGAACATAACTGTTGGTTTCCCAGAAACCATAGTAATTATTCGAGAGAAGCAAAAGGAGATGAAGGCTTGTTTGAAATTCCTAGCAAATTATTTAGTAGTTGGATATCTCGGTGGTCAACAAACAGGTTTATATGACACAGAAGAGGGCTTTCGCAACCACTCCTTTATGGTTAAGGATAGTCATAGGTCACCATTTTGAAAGTAGTTTGCGACGTTATAGCAATTTGCTCCCCGTTCTTTATGATTAAAAGGCATGTTACACGTTAACAATTTCGAGTCTGATATATAATTTTAAGAATAATAAATAAATAACACTGCTGAGAATGCCGCCATTTTGAAGTCACTAACCGTGCCGATCTGCGAAACTAGATAAACGATTAATACTGTTACTGAATCATATTGGGCTGAATTTACGAAGCCTGCTACAGGTCTCGATGGTGTCGTGGTTAAGCCATCAGACATAAGATTGGTAGGTACTGGGTTCGCAGCCCGGTACCGGCTCCCACCCAGAGCGAGTTTTAACGACTCAATGGGTAGGCGTAAGACCACTACACCCTCTTCTCTCTCACTAACCACTAACAACTAACCCACTGTCCTGGACAGACAGCCTAGATAGCTGAAGTGTGTGCCCAGGACAGCGTGCTTGAACCTTAATTGGATATAAGCACGAAAATAAGTTAAAATGAAATGAAATGAAGCCTTCTTTTCTTAAAGTCCTGTGTTTAAGCATTGTAAATGTAGATACCCTCGTGTAATGCCTAATTCACATTTGGCCTGCGATGGGTCTACGGAGCCCGTATTCTGCCCGTATCCCCCTTTCCGTGCGGTCTCCGTGCGGAGGCAGGAGGCGGCCGTAAGATTTTTGTACGGATTCACGGGCGCCGCGGCCTCTACGATTTTGTTTAGCGAGAAGTTATACAAATTAGAAAAAATCGTACGCCCGTAGCCCGTAGACATGTCGTAGGTGGAATTGTACAATCCCCGCACGGGCACCGCGCGGAGGCCGCGCGCTGATCGTGCAGAAAACGCAAGATTTTAGGTGGACATTGGGACCAAAAAACATCGTATGGAGATTGTAGGCTCTTGGGACAATTGCACGGCCCTCGCACAGCTATCGCAAGGTTGCCGCTCGCTGTCCGTGCAGTAACCGTGAAATCGCACGGATAATGAGCAGTCATCCCGCGGCAACCCCACAGCGGCCGCACCATGGCCGTGCAGCCGCCTTGAGATGGGCCAAACATTTTTCAGATGGGTATATATTGGTCATCTCCAGCAGTTCCTTATCAAAAACGGCACGGCAGCTGCACGGTCACCGCACCATCTCCACGCAGCCTCTGCACGGAAGTCGCACGGGCTCCGTACGATTTCCGTGCGGAGGCTGCGGAGACTGCACGGCAACTGCACGGAAATTGCACGATTTCTGTACAATCTCCGCGCAGCCTCTGTACGGCTTTGCCCCGGCCTGCCCCCGAGGGCCCGTACGATAAATCGCACGATGCTCGTATACAATGTGAACACATACGCCGTAACCCGTAGCCACCTACGATGCCTCAAAAATCGTACGGAAAATCGTAGACCCATTTATCGCACGGCGCCCGGGGCAAATGTGAACCAGGCATAAGACACAAACATGCTTTGTAAATTCGGCTCATTATGACTGGCTATCGGTATCTGTAACGACTATTTCTCATTCCAATCAGTGCTCCACAACTGGTATAACAAAGGCCGTGGCATGTACTATCATGTCTGTGGGATGGTACATATAAAAGATTCCTTGTTGCTAATCGAAAAGAGTAGCTCATGAAGTGGCGACAGCGGATTTCCTCTCTCAATATATGTGTGGTCCTTAACCATATGTCCGACGCCATATAACTGTAAATAAAATGTGTTGAGTGCGTCGTTAAATAAAACATTTCCTTCCTTCCTTCCTTCCTTCCATAAGAGTATCTAGCATAGTAGAGAGGAAAAGTCGCTTCTTCCAAATTTGCAATATTTTCAGACGTTAGACACGGATGTTTGGGAGCAAATGGTGTTGTCACAAAGCAATTGACGAAGCTGATAAACCAAAACTCACTAATTAGAGTATTTAAAGCGCGACCTCTGCACAAGACCGTTTGTTTGTTTTGCTTAACGAAACCACTAGAGCAGATTGATTAATTAATTATCGGCTATTGAATGTTAAGCATTTGGCAATTCTGACACGTAGTCATCAGAGGAAACCAGCTACAATTTTCCTGATGCAGCAACGGGTCTTGTATATGCCCTTTCCTACAGACATGAAAGCACATACCACGGCCTTTGACCAGTTGTTTTGCACTGGTTCGAAGTAAAAATATCCGATAAGTTGAATGGATCTACCGAGGTGGTTCGATCCTGCGACGCAAGCACCTGAAGCGAGCACTCAACCGATTGAGCCAATTAGCCGACAAATACAAAACCGTTTTAGCTTAGAAGTGTACGTTTTGATAACATTGGAAAATGTCCTATAGTGCAGTGTTGTAGTTTACTTGCTTTAAAAAAAAAGAGTATGTTTTATTTAACGACGCCACGAGAGCACATTGATTTTTTCTCTTATCATCGGCTACTGGACGTCAAACATATGGTCATTCTTAGACGAAAGCCGCTGTCGCCACATAGGCTACTCTTTTACGACAGGCAGCAAGATATCTTTTATTTGCGCTTCCCACAGGCAATATAGCACAAACCATGGCCTTTGTTGAACCAGTTATGGATCACTGGTCGGTGCAAGTGGTTTACACCTACCCATTGAGCCTTGCGGAGCACTCACTCAGGGTGTGGAGTCGGTATCTGGATTAAAAATCCCATGCCTCGACTGGGATCCGAACCCAGTACCTACCAGCCTGTAGACGGTTGGCCTAACCATGACGTCAGAGAATATCTAAATACAATGACATTAATCTTCAATGTCGTCGTGACATTGGACTACAACATTTTCATTGTGCTCGTTCATTTCCATAATAATTTCATTGCTCAATGTCGCAGGGTTTCTAGAATACGGTTGCCCAACGCCTGTGGTGAGTGTTTTTCACAGTCGGGCTAGTAAAAGATTTGTCCCACATTGCCCGACGGCAAGGGTTAGTGAAACAGACGTACTATTACTCATTGGCAATGAATAATGGTACGCCTGTTTCACAAACGATCCCTAATTAGTATAGGTTAAATACTACCCTGGCTTAAGCGCAATCCCTGTCTCAGACTAACATTAAACCTTCGATTATCCTGACAGCTCACCAGTCCCTATTAGACTGTTTTAATGTTAAAGTTTATTTTGTTTAACGACGCCACTAGAACACATTGATTTATTAATGATCGGCTTTTGAGTGTAAAACATTTGGCAATTTGGATATATTATGGTCTTTAGAGGAAATTCGCTAAATTTGTTTCATTACCAACAAGTCATCTAATATGTGCACTTTCTCACGGACAAGACAGCACATACCACGGCCAATCAAAGAATGCGTCCACCGAGGCGTTTCGATCATACAACTAAAACACCTCAAGCGAGCACTCTACCGACTGGACTATACCCCACCTTTGGCTTTTGCAGACGGGCGGGATTTAGCTCAGTCGGTTGTGTGCTCGCTTGAGGTGCTTGCGTCGTGGGGGGTGGGGGGGGGGGGGGGGGGGGGGAGAGGGTCGTTAAAACCAGTGCGCCAAAACTGAACAAAGGCCGTGGTATATGCTTTTATGTCTGTGAGAAAGTACATATAAAAGATCCCTTGCTGCATTAGGAAAATATAGCGGGTTTCCTCTGATGACTGTGTCAGAATTACCAAAATTAATGTTTGACATCCATTAGCCGATGATTAATTAATCAATGTGATGTCGTTAAACAAAACAAACTTTCATTAATTGAGTTTAATTTGTATCCGTGATTATATTTAATTAACATCCAAGCATCTAATGTTTGGCACACCCTCTAATTACTGTGGACTGTATCTGTAGAACAGAGGTTAACGGTTAGTTTAAAACACGTCGATTCAATGGCCATCAATAATTATCAGTTATCCATGAGGGGCGGAATATAGGGTGTTTTCTTGTTGCATGTGTCCCCCACCCCCCCTCCCCCCCCCCCCCCCCCCCCCCCCCCCACCCCCTCAGGACCCCCCCCCCCCCCCCCCCCCCCCCCCCCCCCCCCCCCCCCCACCCCCCCCCCCCCCCCCCCCCTGCCCTCCCCCACCCCAACCCCCCCCCCCCCCCCCCCCCCCCCCCCCCCCCCCCCCCCCCCTCCGGCTAAAAAAACTACAACACCACGTAGATCTAAAATGATGTCCACGTAAAATTTATCATTTCAAATTATAAACATTAATTTTACATATTGTTTTGGAGACCCCCCTTACCCAAAGCATAATCCGTCCCTGCCCATTCTATGTAGCTAGAAATCCATACAGAATACTACATAACGTGTCTAACGAGCGAAAACGAATTGGATACGTTTGAAACAAAGTATTCTAAGATAAATGGCTTCTGATGAAAATAGACGAATGCAGTACCTCTTACACATCCTACCGGCCTCGGTGGCGTCGTGGCAGGCCATCGGTCTGCAGGCTGGTAGGTACTGGGTTCGGATCCCAGTCGAAGCATGGAATTTTTAATCCAGATCCCGACTCCAAACCCTGAGTGAGTACTCCGCAAGGCTCAATGGGTAGGTGTAAACCACTTGCACCGACCAGTGAGCCATAACTGGTTCAACAAAGGCCATGGTTTGTGCTATCCTGGCTGTGGGAAGCGCAAATAAAAGATCCCTTGCTGCTAATCGGAAGAGTAGCCCATGTAGTGGCGACAGCAGGTTTCCTCTCAAAATCTGTGTGGTCCGTAACCATATGTCTGACGCCATATAACCGTAAATAAAATGTGTTGAGTGCGTCGTTAAATAAAACATTTCTTTCTTTCTTACACATCCTCATAAACCGGAGCTGGACGTAGCCCAGTGGTAAAGTGTTCGCTTGATGCGCGGTCGGTTTGGGATCGATCCCCGTCAGTGGACCCATTGGGCTATTTCTCGCTCCAGGCCGTGCACCACGACTGGTATATCAAAGGCCGTGGTATGGTTATCCTGTCTATGGGATTGTGCATATAAAAGATCCCTTGCTGCTAATCTAAAAGAGTAGCCCATGAAGTGGCGACAGCAGGTTTCTTCTCTCTATATCTGTGTGGTCCTTAACCATATGTCCGACGCCATATAACCGTAATTAAAAAATGTGTTGAGTGCGTCGTTAAGTAAAACATTTCCTTCCTTCATTATAAACCAGTTTGAAAAGAAGTCTTCTATTCCAACAAAAACGTACTGACGCTCGCAATTAACTTATACGGCAGTTTAATTGCATTTATACCTATTGTTGTGCCTATATCCAATTACGGTTCAAGCACGATATCCTGGGCACACACCCCCAGCTTTCCTTTTAACTCATGTTCGTGTTTATATCCAATTAAGGTGCAAGCACGCTGTCCTGGGCACACACCTCAACTATCTGGGATGTCTGTCCAGGAGAGTGCGTTTACCTGTTAGTAAGTTAGTTAGTTAGTTAGTTAGTGAGAGAGAAGAGGATGTAGTGGTCTTACACCTACCTATTGAGTCGTTAAAACTCGCTCTGGAGTGGGAGCCGGTACCGGACTGCGAACCCGATGGCTTAACCAAAACGCCACCGAGCTAATTGGACTGGCTGTCCGGGAGAGGTTAGTTATTAATGGTTTGTAAAATATAAGGCAATCGGCATCAGTCTAACTTATACGTCATAGAACAATTAATTTCTGTCGTGCTTATTTCATTGGCTTGGTATGGTGTGTCAACTGCGTCATAATAGTGGAGCAGTCAACCTTCTATCTTCAAGGGTTAGGACGTAGCTTAGTGGTAAAGCGCTCGCTTGGCGCGCGGTCGGTGTAAGATCGATCCCGTCGATTGGCCAATTGGGCTATTTCTCGTCCTACCCAGTACACCACGACTGGTATATCAAAGGCCATGGTATGTGCTATCTTGTCTGTGGGATGGTGCATATAAAAGATCCCTACTAATGAAAAACAAATTATAGCGGGTTTCCTCTCTTAGACTATATGTCAAAATTACCAAGCGTTTTACACCCAATAGCCATTCATTACTAAATCAATGTACTCTAGTGGTTTTGTTAAACAAAACAAACTTCTTCATTGAGGGTTTTTTTTGGAGGGGTTTTGTTTTGTTTTGGGGTTGTTTTTGGGGTTTTTTTGGTGGGGGGGGTTTGGGGGGGTTTGTATGTTCAAACCAATATAGTTCGAGATCGCTATGTAATAAAAGAAACTTCCACAGTGTACTTTACAGTGGGTATGTAAGAAATATCAATACCCCCCAGCATTGTATATATTATATACTAAAAGGCAAAAGTTATTGTGACATGGATTGTTTGGATTAATAACTTTGTGAATGGATTTATGGATGTAAACCAGAGAAAATATGCACGAAACAGCTCGAAGAAATGCA
This sequence comes from Gigantopelta aegis, assembly GCF_016097555.1. Lineage (NCBI taxonomy): Eukaryota > Metazoa > Mollusca > Gastropoda > Neomphalida > Peltospiridae > Gigantopelta > Gigantopelta aegis. The sequence continues at coordinate 20,681,286 of NC_054713.1, read as the reverse complement.
ACCAAGCAGTTGTTGCAGCGATTGCATGCTTTGTGCAAGACACATGGAATATTCGGGAGAAATGCTGTCCAGTGTTCACCATAAAAGGCCAGACATTTAGTCGCAAATCATTGCCACTCAGAAGTCAAGAAGTCAGAAAAACGCCATTAGTGAACTGTTTGATGCAATTTCGTCATGACACGCCTCAGTGAAAATGACAGATGGCGAGTCATAGGGATGCTTGAATCTGAGACCTCGCATCGTGACTTCGCACGTCAATTCAAGGTCCACAGAAACATCATATGGAACTTATGGCAACGATATCAAAAAAAACCAATCAGGTCAGGGACCGTCCCCGTAGCGGCCGACCACCCGTGACAACCCGTCGCAAAGACACATGGATCCTAACCACGCATCTGCGAAACAGGCATTCCCAGGAACTTTCTCCAGCTACTAGTGGCCTCAATCAGAAGACGGTGCCAGGCCTGTATCAATGCTCAAGGTGGACACACTCACTACTGACGGTGTGAACTTCGCTCTGGACCCCCTCTAGTGATGTGGTTCATTTGCATATGGGAGGTGCGCCCTTTTCATGGACTATTGCTCGTTTCCATACCTTCGGACATTTCTCTTTCCATGTTATCAGGGCCGTACCCTGACCAAAATCCATGGGGGGGCACTAAATTTTATAAATAATTTTTAACATACTATAAAGATTAAACATTTCTATGCTATTACTGGAGATATATATAAAAAAAAAAAGGACAAGTTTCATACACGGCAGTAAAAACCTATCATCAATTATCTTTTGTGTGTCACAATAACGTTTGCCTTTTAGTATATATTGACAAATTATATTAATGAAAGACATACTGTTTGACAAGGTGATAGGCATTTATCATCTCTTAGCGATATTTCCACTTCAGATTACTGCGCGGATCATTCGGTAATCATTTTCGATTTCAGAAAATTGCATAGTCATCAAAAACACTAAAGAGGAATTGTTAAGTTATGTAACCCATCCATTTTTATGTCCAATGGCGCGGTGCTTTTAAAGACAGAACAGAACAGAACAGAACAGAACTTTATTACGTTCAGACCGTTACATACAACGACATATGAGGAACATACAATAACAATAGTTTACAGTGTCGAGACGGGCTTTACAGGAGATAATAAGATACTGTAGAATGATATAATGATAATGTGTTCAACTGCAAACACTAATCGTATATAACAGACCAATCAGAAACAACTTCCAGATTGATTTGTTATATAACGTAATCGTTACAGAGTCTCACTTCTTTGAAAGCACTGAGAATGAACAAACAAAAAATGCTTAGCTAATTTCACACTGCTACATACATTGATCGCAGGTTGATCGTAGGTTGATCGATTACCGAATGGGTCTGTACTTTAATTTTAGGAGAGGACGTATTGTGGTCAATAATTCCACTTTGTTATTGTTCTGAGAATGAAACGCAAATCCATCTACCGGTTCTCTCTGTATATCTCTGTATGTCCGTCGTTGTATGTGTTTCTCTCTCTATCTGTCTATCTATTTATCTGTGCTTCTAGCTATCTCTCTCTCTCTCTCTCTCTCTCTCTCTCTCTCTCTCTCTCTCTCTCTCTCTCTCTCTCTCTCTCTCTCTCTCTCTCTCTCTCTCTCTCTCGCACTTCCATTTTCTTTCATTTCCTCTTTCTTTCTCTCTGTATGTCTGTGTCTGTATATGTGTCTCTCTCGCCCTCTCTGTGTCTCTCTATCTATTTATCTCAGCTTCTCTCTCTCCTCTCTATCTCTGTTTCTGTCTCTCACTTCCATTCTCTCTCAATTCCCCTTTGTCATTATGTTCTCCGTCTCCCTGTCGCCATTTGAAAGCTACATCAGAGACCCATTAATGAGTCTCATGATCTAACGCTTACAAACCACAATCACGTTATTATGTGGGCGTTTTGTAAACTAATGTCGTCCCAACGGTGCCATAACCATAATTTAGTAAACAAACCACAACGATAGCTTCAAATAATACGATAATTGTGTAACCGTTCATTGTCGGGGTCATGTGGATACGAAATCATAAATTGTCAACCTATCTCAGAACCGATGGTCTAACAATTGCGCTATCAAGACCATCGCAAATCACATTTCTGCTAGACCGAACAGTTATGTTCGGACCAGCATCAAAAGCAAATAATTTACCGTTAACAGATGAAAGACGCCGGTGCTAAGCACATTTTGTACGGCCGATATTTCACGTATATTGATATCTAATGAAATATCATATGGGATTATACGAAATTGAACTGAAAAATACGCCCGATTAGGCCACTCACAATCCCAACTCTCGGCAAGGGAATAATTGTTCACTTTGATTCCCATTAGTACGGGGTTTGTTTGTTTTCCGTTTCGTTGGTATTAACGACGGCGCTGAAACAATTAATTTGACTACGTTGCACGGTGGACGCACAATTAGACAGGTGCGATAAATCCGGGTCTAGAGTGTGGCTCTTAGAAACAGGAAATTAATAAATAACGATTAACCATTAACCTCTGTCCTGTCAACCTCTCTAACCTCAACTTAACTGCTAATAGCTGGGATGTGTGCCCAGGACAACGTACTTCAATGCGTATGTGTGTGTGTGTGTGTGTGTGTGTGTGTGTGTGTGTGTGTGTGCGTGTGTGTATTAATTTAAGAATGAATGAAGGCTCAGGAATGTTTTAAAAATTAAATAATTAGTATTTTCTAATTTTGCCCCAGGGATTCGAAATTGATTTTAAATTGACCGTTGTGATATTAAACATATAACTGTTTTTCGGTCAGTCTTGTTTTTAATTTGTTTGACTAGTACTATGTTGTGTTTATCAGCTGAATACGATGTATTTGTTTTTAGACGATTGTTAGGAAAAGAGATAACAAAGAAACCAACAGCTGAAAAATGGATTAGAGGCTTACACACAGTCTTGATTTAATTTTTTCTGTATGCAATAACCGGGCGTGCTGTAATGGGTTTTTTCATAACAGTTTGCAGATTTGAAAAATCCTCCTTCATATTTTTATCAATATCAACATTTCGTCAATTATAAATTATTGGAAACATAATTTTATCTCTTTCTACGGCTTTACCACATTGATTCCAGATAGCTTTTTTGTCTGTAATGTACGAATCCAGAAGGCCTCTCGTTCAAGTCTCAAGAGGTCTGCTTTGTCTTTTGAACCAAGTATCGGAGGTTGTTTAATTGAAACTATTTCAAATGGTCAGATAGCTTGAAGTGATTGGTGACAGGGGTGTCAACTTCTTGCCGAATATCATACTTGTGACAAACTGCTCCAATTTTCACTTGGTTTTTGTCCGAATTTGATATTCAATTTTGGTCTGTTGACTTTTGTTACAAGTTGCAGAGGAGCCTTGGACAGTTTCAGATTTTATTTTTCTTAAAAACCGTTTTGACTATTCCCTAGGTTTTAAATCATTAAATGAAGTCAACAAAGCCCATTGACATTCTGTGTGTTACTCGAATTTCTGTGAAATGTAATAATCTGAGATTTAACAATGTTTTTAAAGGTGTGTGGCGTGGATGAAAATACTTGCAGTGGAGACGTTGGTGTGTGTCTGTGGGTTTGAAAAACACTCTGCAGTCTAGGTAACCTGATGTTTCAACTGTGTACTTTTATAAATTGTTACATCCAAAACGTCAACTGATTTATCTGATATTATGGCCTTAAGTTTGATATTGTCATCCTGTTGAGTAAATAGCACAAAAAAAGTTCCCAAATTCTTGTTTGGAATGTGGCCAAATGATAAGTATATCGTCGACATGTCTGAGGTACAAAAAAAAGGTGTTTTACTCGATTTCTTTAAAGCAGCCTCTTCCCATTCGGCGACATAAACAGATGCAAAATGTGGACTAAAACGTTTGTCCATAGTACAACCACACACTTGCCGATACATTTCTCCATCAAACTCAAAGACTTGCAGTGGACACGTTGTTGTGTGTCTGTGGGTTTGAAAACCTCTTTGTAGGTAACCTGATGTGACATTGTGCAACATATTATTGACTAGTAGAGCCTTCTTTAACGATTTCCGTTATGCATGCTACGTATTTTCATCATGTTCTAAGTAATTTATGCAAAGTTTAATTGTAATTGTAGCATACTTTCTGAGAATATGTATATTTCGTTTCATCTTCCATAATTATCATATAGCTATTATTTGTTGACACCGAATACATCTAGCGTGAATATTAGAAACTGTATGTGCTCTATGAGACTCCACCTGTTACTCAACTGTCTCATGTTACGGCCCATTTCATCGCCAGGCCGACCCAATACAGCCCGTAGTTCTGGTAGTACTAAACAAACTAACTTCCTGCTGGCTCAAAGTTCGATAGAGCATGTCACGGGGATTCTATAATTCCCGTAACCGAATAAAACACGATTATCAAAATGTCCCTCCTACTTGTATCTCTATTAGATCTCTCTGTAACAGGCTGTTAAACCCTAGTATGGCTCGTCTCTAGATATGATCAGAGATACGATCTTATATAAGTATATATTATTATAGCACGTTAGTTCTCTAGAAAACACAACAAAAACACAATACACTTTGGAATCTGTATTAATCTACGCTGACAAATGTACAGCCGTAGTAGTTAATTAATAACAGCAATAATAACAACCCAGAACTGATCACTTAATTAGTTAATCTCTAGGTGTCTAGTTACACAATATGCGAATCACTTCACCGTTACACCACACCCACACGTGTGATAATTGAGAAACGCTTACAGGAGAAGTTAATTAATAAAGGAATTACAACACCATTCCTAACTGGTTAATTTTTAATTAACCCTTACTACTCGTTCCGTAACGTGTGATAATTTAGAAACGCTTCTTGGGGAACTTAATTAATAAAGGAATTACAGCTCTATTCCTAACGGGTTAATTTTTAATTAACCCTAACTACTCATTCAGTAACCTTGTAACACAGAATTAATACTTATCACAATAAAGACAATAACCTACAGTGTACCTAGGGTCTTCTAGGATGACTGGCTAAGCTTTATATTACCAAATACTCATATAATGTTAGAACAAAAGGTCTACGATTTACTTCGTCAGATGACCGAAGACACTGTCTAAAGAATATTGGTATAATACAGTATTAAAATAATTAAAGTCACATCAATCACATCAAGGTTATACACAGAGCAGAAATGATATTTACCAAGTCCTAACGGACTACGTTCCCAGGAAGCTTCCTAATTCGTTCTCCTAGATATCTCTAAATCCTAGCTATTTATTCCAAAATCAGAATTGGCCTGGGGGAACAAGGCGGTACCTCACGGTATCATCTCATATTCTACATTTACTAGAGTCGGTATATTTCTCTCTGATCGTCAGTCTGGCTGTCGCCAGTCGTCGCCATCACGGGTGTAAAAACCGCACTCGCAGAGGTATTACGTAACTACTCGCCACATGGCCTCCGCAGCTGGACTAAGTGCATATTGGAATGTCCGATCGAGGACGGTCGCGCAGAAGTCTTACGTAACAAGTTGCCCTTCTGGGCTACGGGCAATAAACTGCACACGGCCCTCTAACACAATTAAAATCGCCACAGGCGAAACAAATTTAAGAGCATGTACCGTGACAGAGCACTTTTCATAGATCAGTTAATACCACAGGTCCAGTCATTGGTCATAAGTGTGAATGTGTTTGTTGTCAAAAAAAATTAGTTTCATGTGGGCAAAAAAACATGTATGCAATTTTATTTCATCTAATACCACTGTGTCAAGTAGCCTTGTGTCTGAAACATGTATAAGGTACCTGTATTAAAAAAAAAAAAAAGGTCTCAAATTTTGTGCGGAACTTGGGTAGTCATAGACGCTACCCGTTATCTCTGAAATGAGCAGCTTGACCCCCAATTTTTTTTCTTTCTGGTTCATTTTATGGGTCAGGGGTGGTAGTATTTATATCTGTATGATCGATACACTGCAGGTTTGCGATTTAATCACACATGTTACTATTGTCGTCTGTGGGATTTGATTTGGTGGTAAGAAAGCCGTATTCGTCGAAAACATCATACATTGGCAGCAATCTCGGTACAGTGCCTTTAAAAAAATATCGTGTTGTCCACTAGTTCTTGTTATTGTCATTCGCAGGAACACGTCCCAGTATTAGCTTTGTAGGTTTTCGACCAATCCCATTACTGGCAAACTGGACGGAATAAACACAGTTTTGGTCGTGAGACCAATTGTCTTTCTACAAAAATGTCTTTACTTCCGGTTGCGTTCTCCTTCCTTCGACGCAATTAGTTCCCACAAGAGAACGCCCCCATTACTAGTCTGCCTCGGCTAACGACTTAATGAACGTTTTACATTTGCTAAGTGTTTCGCCGTGAATGGAAATCATTCACTTTCGGTCATTACCAAGCTTGATTCGCACTATACAACAATCCACCATTTATCAATAATATTTCGACGGAAATGCTATATTTCTTAGCAAATTCGCGATCAAATATTGATAAAATTTACATTTGCTTGATGTTTATCACATAAACATTGTTATCCCTTCAATAGCCTTTGAAATAGTGTAATGAAGTGATACGATAAAATGTCAGAGGTTGCACACCACTGTAAACATTTTTGGCAAGCATTCTTGGTTTCTCAACTGATTTACGATCGTGTATTGATAAAATCTATAATTACGTTGTCTTAGCCTGCAAAGATGAAACGCAATGTTTAAGGGTTACACTCCACCATTCTTTGATATGAAAGCTGCAGTCTTAAGGAGCTTTTTATATTAAGCATTTGTATCAAGTAAATGTGTAAGCATAACACACAATATATTCCATTAATTCATGCAGAAAATGTTTATAGGTAGTACTAAACCAAATAACTTCCGGCTGGGTCAAAGTTCGAGGTGCACTGAACTTTTTATAGAGAAGTGAACACCACAAGTCCTGTGATTGGTTATAAATGTGAGTGTGTTGGTTGTAAAAAATAATAGTTTCATCTGGGTAAAAAAAAATTGCAGTTTTATTTCATCTAGTACCAATGTGTCAAGTAGCCTTGTGCTTGAAACATGTATGGGGTACCTGTAAAAAAAAGTACTCGAATTTTGTGCGAAACTAGGGTAGTCATAGACGCTATCCGTTATCTCAGAAACGAGCAGCTTGACGCCCATTTTTTTTTTATTCACTTTAAGTTTAAGGGGTGGTAGTATTTATATCCGTGGCGTTTATGTCGGTTGATACGTTGCAGGTAGGAGTTTTAGCCACATATGTTACTATTGTCGTCTATGGGATTTGATTTGGTAGTATACACCCTATAGGGAATAAAAGAACAAACAAAAATGTATAAATAGATATATGTACAAAATTAATTCATTCGTTATTTGCATCTTTTAAAAATAAAATCGGTTTTGGCATTTAAAAGTGGCATTTGCTCCTTGTTAATACGATGTTTTATTAGGTTTTGTAACAGATCATTAGCATAAATTTTAGTTTTTTTGTGTTTTCAGTAACGCGTCACATTTCTATGTACTACAGGTAGCACTAAACTAAATAACATCCGGTTGGTAGCCAAACCCATGAGTTCTCTTTGTATTTTGTTCCATTGTTATTTTGTCTCCGTAAACTTTAGAGTAAATATTATTTTCATGAGAAGCAAACTAATCGAAGCAACAAAAAGAAAATAAGAATAAATAAGTATTGGCATATTTATTAGCCTATATTGATACGCCCCTGCGCGTGCTGTAACCTCACCGTGGTGCTGGGGTGTGACATTCTCTTTGAATGGCCAATACAGCACAAATTGAAATTTTTAGTAAAAGTCAGTATCTATCTGTGATATTTTTATTTTTGTACAGTTCTTTACACTGTTTTTATTTAAATCTTGAATTTTTATATTGATGTTGATCATCACCTTATTTGTTTGCATTACCATTGTTTGACACCCAATAGGCGATGTATGTTTTGTGCTGGGGGTCGTTAAACATTCATGCATTCATTCATATTGATACGATTTACTTTTGTTTTGTTTTTACCAATTACCGATGACGTATTGTCCAGGGTTGGAAACAACACAGAACTTTAAAGTAATATGTCATCACTTCAAGTGGACTCCTACCTCATGACCCAGGCCTTAAATCGTACCACTCTAAATATCAGTTTGGTAAAATCTTCATATTGGCATTATTGGTAATAGCAATATAATAACATTTTTAGAGGTTGCACACCACTAGTTTTTTGGATTATTATTTATGAATTAAATTGGTGTATGTTAAATTATTAATACGATGCGGCGCAAGTGTCAACTTTCCTATCAGATTCACAATCACAGATTGATTAGACTATACTCCTGTGTGATACATAATGTATAATAATTATATATGACACACAAAGATGCCAGATTTTGAAATTCCCAGATCCCAACATAATCGGATTTTCATACGATCTGACTATTTTAGTAGTATTAAGCTTAGGCTTTGGGACAGCATAAGACAATGCTTACTCACCTGTGTTGGACAGGTGCGTTAATTAATATTATTCTAAGAAACGCTATGGGATGCACAATGTCCAATCGTTTTTCACTGTTGAAAATGAACCGTGTGCAAATCAGTATTGGCCTCTGTTAGCTTTAAGGAGCTGAATTTGTATATTAGTACTGGTTCTAAACCAGAGTAAGGAACCGTAACTGAATACCACAATGGAAAATACCTTAATTCAATGTATTCAGACACAACACAGAGACAGGGAGATTGTGTGTATGTGTTTGTGTGCGCGTGCGTGCGTGCGTGTGTGTGAAATACATAGAGAGAGACACACGGAGAGAGACAGACAGAGACAGACAGACAGGCAGAGAGACAGATAGAGAGAGAAATAAGGAGAGAAATGGAGAGAGAGCATACAGACAGGCAGAGGCAGAGAGAACATATATAGCAAGAAAAGATAGAGATAATGAAATTGAGAAAGGAGCAAATAGAGAGGTAGACAGAGAGACTGAATATAGGGAAGGAACTAGAGAGAGAGAGAGAGAGAGAGAGAGAGAGAGAGAGAGAGAGAGAGAGAGAGAGAGAGAGAGAGAGAGAGAGAGAGAGAGAGAGAGAGGGAGGGTAGAATGAGACCATCCACCTTGTAACATTCTTCCAAGGAATAATGAACATTCCACGTAAAATTTAAATCCTATTAACCTACATCCTCGCCTTCCCATTGTGTGAATGAAAACCTTTTACTTTCGATTATTATTACGCTTGACATCACCCCTCTCGCCTCTCATGATGGATCACCTGCAGGTCAAATACATTCTACACTCTGCTATTTGGTTGCAATACTTGACATAAAGATGAAAGACCATAGTTAAAGACTTCAACCGACATGCAATCCCAATGCTAGATTATATTCTTGTTGCGTCTATAAAACTCATATTAATCCTGGATTGG
>NC_054713.1:20641867-20669367 GCF_016097555.1 Gigantopelta aegis | reverse complement strand
AAGAAAATATGTCAAAAGGACCACATGTTTGGCATCCAATAGCTGATAATTAATTAATCAATGTGTTTTAATGTTGTCGATAAACAAAATAAACTTTATTGTTTTACCAATCCAAGCTCCTCTACACAAACTTAAGGTTCTAGTTGTCCCTAACCACAGTCTACTTTTTCTTTCTTTAGTGTTATTATTATTTTATTGCTTATCACCCGATCTATCTCCGACTAATTATTTTCATATTTGGGCCTGACTTAAACAAATTCTTCTTTGGATTTAATTTTGAATTTAGATACCATAGTCTACTACCATTCCTTTTGATACCAATGTTATTACTATTTTTGAAATTACGATTGGGAATTCTATAGCCTTACTAACCCTCATCTTTCCCTCTCTTGGACACATTTGGTGGAGACTTGCAAGATGTGCCACGACGGGCATGTTTGAAACTTCAGAGAATGTGCTTGAATGATGAGTAGCTTAACCAATATCGCTGTTCTTGTATTTAAAGTTAAAGTGAAAGTTTTTTAACGACACCACCAGAGCACATTGATTTGTTAATGATCGGCTATTGTATATCAACCATTTGGTGTTTTTGACATACAGTCTTAGAGAGGAAACCCGTTACATATTTCCATTAGTAGCAGAGCATATTTTATATGCACCATCCCATAGGCATGATAGCACATACCACAGCCTTTGGTATACCAGTCGTGGTACACTGGCTAGAACGAGAAATAGCTGAATGTACCCACCGACGGGAATCGATCCTAGACCGACCGCGTATTAAGCGAGCGTTTTACCACCGGGCTACGTCCTGTTCTTTTGTGTATTTCTACTGACCCTTAAATGAATGTGACTGGGCGTTAAGGTTGCATGGTAGCAAAGATGATGGTTCCGTGTCAAAATTCGGAGTAAAAACAGCCCAATCTGATTAAAATTAGCTCTACTGGGTCTACCAGTACATCTAACAGCATTGCGTGGACTCCCATATCCAAGTGACATTTCATCTATAAATAACAATTTAAATATCGACCAATTACACTTCGCCTTTTATAGCGCTATTCGGGAGCATACATATTCTAAAAATATCGGGCGAGACTATTTATGCAATAGGCGAACTTGTTGGTCTATTTTAAGATTGAAAAAAGAGGGGGAAAAGTGCAGTAATAAACTCTGGATTGTATACTAGTATAAACAGATTTTGTGGCTATACCATCACGGTTTTGTTTTTCGTCTTGAAATGAATTTTATATAAAATTTTATATTGCAATTAGTTTCCGGCATACTTCGTAATTCACTCGAATCATTTTGTATACCTTCGGTATAATCCCGAATGTTTTCAAATTCTTTTGAAATCACTGGCATGATTTTGCAAGTAAGGTTTTGATTGGTCAACTGGACATGAACTCCAACGGGATGCTGTTAGATCCACATGTAATAGTGGAGCAAATTTTAATTAGATTGAAAAACAGGTGTAGCTGTGATTGGTAGTAATATGTGACATTGATTATTTATGCAAATACTATTATCCATAAATAAATACACTTATATTTGTTATACAGTTGTTATGCAGCATATACCAGAGGTTGAAACTAATGCTGGGTACCCCCCAAAATGGAACTGCAATTTCAGCAAACATTACGGTTGCTAATAAAAACATTAATTAAATACCTTAAATGGTATCTGACCCCCCCCCCCCCCACACACACACACACACACACATACACACACTTTCTTGCAGGTAGATTAGATGTGATGTACCACACTTTTTATTGATGTATTTCCTGCGCGTGTTGCTACGCTGCTTATATCAGTTTTATTAGTAAACGTGAACATTATCGGCAATAGGAATTTATTTGGTCTATTAGAACCTTAAGTTCTTAACAAGTAGCGGAAACTAGTCGTTAGCGAGTGTTCGTGACAAAACCGGAGTACTGTAATATTTGTTAATCACACATATTTTAATATTGTTTTCATTTCAACTTATTTTCGTGCTTATATCCAATTAAGTTTCAAGCACGCTGTCATGGGCACAGACCTCAGCTATTTGGGCTGTCTGTCCAGAACAGTGGGTAATTTGTTAGTTGTTAGTGAGAGAGAAGACGGTGTAGTCGTAAAAACTCGCTCTGGTGGGAGCCGGTACCGGGCTGCGAACCCTGTACCTACCAGTCCCATGCCCGATAGCTTAACCACGACACCACCGAGGCCGGTATCACACGTATTAACACTGGTCTAAAACAGCAACGCTTATTTCCTCCAATCAAATGCTGCGCACCTCAATGACCTAGAACAATCTTCTTTGCACCACTTTTCCTCCTTTGGTTTCGGCGCATCGCATCGTGCACAGCTTTGGGCCATCATTTCGTTTTGTGATTGGATTCCGTGATACATAATGGATGGTGCGTGTTCCACGGGCGGTAAAAATGCGATGCCTCGACATATGAGTCTCGATATCAAAGTACACCTTCACTGCCTTGTTCACCGAGGTTCACTAATAATGCATTTTGGGAGGAAAGTAATTACCGCTAAGATGGCGTCCCTGGCGCCAGTCGACACAGAATACTCCCTTTTGTCGCTGGAGGCGAGTAAAATTACCCATTCCTTCATATTCGTTCTCGTCCTTTCACTTATTAATGAGGGGTGTCTGGAACATAGCTGCTGATTAGGTTTTACGTGCACATTCAGAACAAGCTGTTGTAGCGCACGTCTGTCGTGGGCACAAGAGCCGGCCTTGGCCGGCTCCTCCGTCCATGACAGGAAAGGTGGGGGGAGGGGAGAGGAGGGACCGCCTGCACTGGCAGGTGCAAGGGAGCACCAGCAGCCCGATCAAATCGGTAGCAGGCGGGTGGGGGTGGTGGTGGTGCTATGGAATTTGAATGGAGCAGTTAAATGCCAAAGAGAAAAGGGTGCGTAATTTTGATCGAGGGAATTTGGCGCAATTTTGAACAGTCGGTCGAAAGGTAAATGGCCGAGCTAATATAGGTTTTGATATTAGTGAATCGAGAGTAGCTCGTTAATTTTAGACCTCTACGATGCTGTGGTATCTCCCTAGCAAATAGTCTACAGTAAAGACGCTGTCCAACTGCAGGAGTTCTACTCAAGACCCGTATAGACTGAATGCGGTTTGCGTTTTGAGAATATACACCACATACGATTATTTCGTTGCGGCTGGCCGCGCACGCATCCAGTCTAGACGCTCTCGTTGAAGCTAATGTATTTCGAATTTGTTTTTATCCATCCCGCACGCACGCGCCGCATCCAGTCTATATGAGCCATAATTATTCCACCACCTCCATAGTTGTCTGTTTTTTTACGTATTACTACGTTGGCATATAATTACATTCTGGCTACGTAATCATAAATGAAAACAAAACTAACTTCTCCACTCTTGTCTCTCTTTATACCAGCAAGCGACGAGTTAAAGTATTTGCAAATCGGCTCATGTTAGAGAGCGTTAACAAAACGCAATGTATACAGTGTTCATATTTCAAACAATTTAATCTGTGTGTCTCTGCCTTTTGTACGCCGGCTTTCGTATGACCGTGCCTTTAATCTACGATTATTAAATCATTTATTTCTACACTTGAGAAAAAAAGGAAACACGCTGCTGCCACAAGGCTTCTCTTAACAAGAAAGTGGTCTCGTTTCGCACATTCTGACAGAGATGAGCATACGGTTTCTCATATGTCAGTCGTGTTACTGCGGTTGAGAGGCGTTGGGTGTCAGGTCAAAAACAGCATACATGGAACACGGGTCTTAAGGCGACGCCACACGATACGAGTGCTTCGTACGAGAACAGCCGATTGCATAGCAACCAATGAAATCGCATTGTTTGTCTTGTCTCAATCGGGAGAGGTGTGACGTAGCCCAGTGGTAAAGTACTCGCTTGATGTGCTGTCGGTCTAAGATCGATCCCCCTCGGTGACCCATTGGGCTATTTCTCGTTCCACCCAGTGCAGCACGACTGGTTTATCAATGACCATGGTGTGTGCTATCCTGCATGTGGGACGGTGCATATAAAAGATCTCTTGCCACTAATGAAAACAAATAGAGCGGGTTTCCTCTCTAACACTATATGTCAAAATTACCAAATGTTTGACATCCAATAGCCGATGATTAATAAATCAATGTGCTTTAGTGGTGTCGTTAAACAAAACAAACTTTAACTTTTAACTTTGTCTCAATCGGTTATTTTCGTACATGGCACTCGTATTGTGTGGGGTCGCCTTTAAAGAAAGCGTCATCGATCTCAATATCCATATTCATCAATCATACTGAGGAAAAAATAAACTGAATATATAGACTTGTGGATCAGTGGGTTTCGTCGGTTCTCCTTTTTGAAAGTCAAGCATTTTATTTATTGTTTGCGATTACCCATTTAAGCAATACCTTCATAACTGATTTCACAATGACAATATAAAACACGAAACACTCTAACATATAAATGCATAATTATTTATTAGACACGTTATCACATCTTCGCTTTCCACATGAATGAAAGACATGCTTGATATGATCCGATACGATACGATACCGTAACTAAACGTCTATGTGCAACAATCGAACTATCAACAAAATATGCATATATCCACTGAATACTGTGTCAGACTCTTTAATTATTCACTTACTGTTTTATTTTTATTTTTTTTAAAACCTATTTCCCAAAATAATTAATCGATACTTATATTTGTGATTAAATGGGCGTAATCGCATAAAGCAAAATACTCTCAATATTTCGCGATTACAGTAAATACTAAATACCTTTACCCTGCAGTCACTATATCATATATTGACTAGATATATATTTTTTTTTTTTCGGGCACTGACCAATAATATAGCTTTTGTGGGACGGAACTACTATTACATGCATATTAGTTATGATCAGCAATGAAATTTTGTTGGGTTTGTCTTAACCATATGTCTGACGCCATATAACCGTAAATAAAATGTGTTGAGTGCGTCGTTAAATAAAACATTTCCTTGTTGGGTTTGAGTTACTTATTATTTTCCAGTTCATGATTTTTATTTTTAAAAACTGTTTTATTATTTAAAAACTTTTTGTTTTGGTTTTAGAAAACTGTTTTATTAATTTAAAAACTGAATTTATAAAATAAACGGTCATTTGGTGTGTGGGGGTTTTTTGGGTGTGTAGTATCTATGTAGAATTTCTGCCATAAATAAAATAATCGACTCACTGTCCTAAGATATCGGGCGTATTTTCCTGTTTCGGGGTCATTCGGCAGGTGGATATAGAACTCTGAAGAAACAGTAAAATTGTGGTTTAGTTAACTGGGGGGGGGGTTATTGAATTTATAAAACGTTTTTTAAAAGGGAGATATCCATTATTTTGTGGTGGGGTTTTTTTGTGTGCGTATTATAAACCAGTAGCACGCGGGATTACAAGTAAATACAGTATAATTTGCATGAAAAAAAATAGAACCAGAGAGGATGAAATAACATCGCTGCTTTTTACACTGTCCTAGGATATCGGCTGTCGTTACAACAACGGGTCCTGTTCGTCTGTCTCTCTCTCTCTCTCTCTCTCCCTACTCTCTCTCTGTCTCTCTCTATCTCTCTCTCTCTATCTCTCTCTCTCTCTCTCTATCTCTCTCTCTCTCTCTCTCTCTTCTCTCTCGCTCGATCTCTCTCTCGCTCTCTCGCTCTTCTCTTCTTCTCTCTCTATCTGTCTCGTGTCCCCTGTACTATCTCCTCTCTTCTTCCCTCCTCTCTTCCTCTCTCTTCTCTCTCCTCTCGCTCTCTCCGTTCTTCTCTTCTTTTTCTCTCTCTCCGATCTCTCTTCTTCTATCTTTTTTCTCTCTGCTCTCTCCTCAGTTCATTTTTTTTCCGCCCCTCTCGCTCTCCTTTCCTCTCTCTCTCATCCCTCTCTTTCTTTCTTCTCTCTGTCTCTCTGATTTCTCCTTCTCTCTCTCTCTCTCTCTCTCTCCTCTCTCTCTCTCTCTCTCTCCCCCTCCTCTTCTCTCTATCTCTCGCTCCCTTTTCTCTGTCTGTATGTCTCTCTTCTTCTCTCTCTTCATTCCCTCTTCTCTCTCTCTCTCTCTGTGTCTCTCTCCGGCAATCTTTCTCTCTTTTTTTTTTCTCTTCTTTCTCACTTTCTGCCCTGCCCCCCCTCGCTCAGTCTCTCGCTCTCTCTCTCCTCTCTCTCTCTCTCTCCATCTCCTCTTCTCTCCTTTTTTTTCTCTTCCTTTACCCTCTCCTCTCTCTCTTATCTCCCCTCTCTCTCTAGCTCTCTTTCTCTCTCTCTCCTCTCCCGTGAGTCTCCTCCTCTCTCTTCTCTCTCCTCTCTCTTCTATCTCTCTCTCTCTTTCTCTTCTCTCTCTCTCTCTCTTTCTCTCTCTGACCGGCACTCGGTGGCGTCGTGGAAGGCAATCGGTTAACCGGCTGGTAGGTTCCGGGTTCAAACTCCCGGTCGACAGCATGATTATTTTGTTCCAGATACCGTTTCAAACAAGGTAGTTTTCCGCGCTATGGGTAAGTTGTAAACTTTGCCGACCAGTGATCCACCCTGTCCTGTCTCACCTGTGTGTCGCAAATAAAAGATCCTTTGCTGCCTGTCGTAAAAGAGTAGCCTATGTGGCGACAGCGGGTTTCCTCTAAAACAATCTGTGTGGTCCTTAACCATATGTCTGACGCCATATAACCGTAAAATAAAGTGCGTCGTTAAATAAAACACTTCTTTCTTTTTCTTTCTTTCTCTCTCTCACTTTCTGTCTCTTTCTTGGTCATGCGTCCAAAACTATATTACAAAACAAGCTGTCATTAAAATATTATGAGACGTATTCCTATAACTTATTTTCTCCATATCGACACTTTCAACGACCTTTACTATTACATAAAAAAATCCATAATCACATTTACCGATAAGATACTTTCTTAACAAAGCGCTAGTTTGTAGCTGATTTCACAAAATGTCGATATACTAAAGCACTTATTTTATGCTTCTTTTTTTTGAAAGTAGGAGCATGTTCAGTTAAGAGTGACTTTTACAATAATTGTATAACCGTCCTTAGAGGTCTGGCGCTGCCGTCAATCGTCCTTGCCAAATCAATGGGAATTTCTATCAGTGTAATTGCATTCTCCGTGTATACTGTGACCCTTGAAGGCGTCAGATTAGAAAGGCGATCCTTGAATTTCAGCTATCGTAATAACATGTTAAAGGATACAATATGCGTGACCATAGCGTGGCTGACGGCATGATCGGTGGTTTTTTTAGACCAACGGCCAAAGACGGACCAGGATCAAATATAATCCCTAACTTTTATTTTAGGTCAGGACAAGTTCAATTAGGAAATCAGACGGAGATGTTTCTGTGTGTCGTGTTGGTGATCTACATGATTAAAGCACTGTCGCAATCGTCTCTTGTTGTGTTACTGAATCGTGGGGAAATTGGAAATAAAGTTTTACTGTTACCTTAGAGACCTTCATGATGAGATGCGGGTTGAAGTTCAGATAATAGGTCAAAGGTTGACAGAAGTACATAGTGTTCGATTCAGGTTCAAAGTGTCATGGGATCGATGGACATCGATTGTTTCGGGGTTTTATGTTTCGTGTATCAAGCACTTCCACAATAACTTTAAGACCAAATGTTGTGGTACGTGCTGCCCTGTCTATCGTGAAGTGAATGTGAAAGATACCTTTTGCTTTAGTATATTTGGGGGCAGCGGTTTCTCTCTGTCTCGTTGTCTGTTCCGGTTTGTGTCTCTGTTTCTCTGTCTCTCAGTCTCTCAGTCCTGCAGTCTTTCTGTCCCTCTGTCTCTCAGTCTCTCTGTCTATCCCAGTGTTACGGCGCTCGCTCGATGCGCGGTCGGTGTGGGCTCGATCCCCGTTGGTGGGCCCCATTAGGTTATTTCTCGTTCCAGCCATTGTATCACGACTGGTATATCAAAGGCCGTGGTATATACTACCCTATCTGTGGGGTGGAGTATATAAAAGATCCCTTGCTGCTAATCGAAAAGAGTAGCCCATGAAGTGGCGACAGCTGGTTTCCTCTCTCAATATCTGTGTGGTCCTTAACCATATGTCTGACGCCATATAACCGTAAATACAGTGTGTGGAGTGCGTCGTTAAATAAAACATTTCTTTCTTTCTCTGTCTCTCAGTCTCTCAGTCTCTCTGCCTTCTCTTTCTTTGCTCTCTTTTGTCCTCCCTCCCTGTGGGCCCATTGGGCTATTTCTCGTTTTAGCCAATGCGCACCACGGCTAGTATATCAAAGGCCGTGGTATGTGCTGTCATGTCTGATGAATTATGCATATAAAAGATGCCTTGCCATTAATAGAAAAGTGTAACGGGTTTCCTATACCATAAGGGCATAAACATAAACAGAGCACATCAATGGTCTTCGTTAACACGTGTCGTATATTTAAAAATAATATCAGTAGCATACGTATATTGTAGACACACGCTCGCGAGCGTACACATAAAGAGATATGCATGCACACAAACATACATACGTTCACACCATCCCTATCTCTCTCTCTCTCTCTCTCTCTCTCTCTCTCTCTCTCTCTCTCTCTCTCTCTCTCTCTCTCTCTCTCTCTGTCTCTCTCTCCTATTTCTCTCTCTCTCTCTCTCTCTCTCTCTCTCTCTCTCTCCTTCTCTCTCTCTCTCTCTCTCTCTCTCTCTCTCTCTCTCTCTCTGTCAGTCTGACCGCCGGTCTGTCGGTCTGTCGGTCTTTCTTGGCATGATACCACTTGTGATACTCAAATCGTGCAGCAATGTATTCTATTTTTGTTTTTTTAAAACCCTGATGAATTCGTCAACAATCCTAATAGTGATCGCCTCTACAACCGAACACACATCAGGTGAGCGGTCTACAACTGATGTACAATTCGTATCAATACTCCTTAGTCCAATCACTGACGCTCAAGGTTATTTAGTAATGTAAAACTGTAGACTGCATACTGTGTTTCAAATTCTAGCATGCACGCCATCTTTTCAAACGTTTTTGTTTGTTTTTTTGGGTGGTGGGGATTTTAGTGTTGTATACGTGTGGTTTAATCGGATCACAGAAATTTAAAAATAGGGCTATTATATTATGAATACAAGTTAATTGTAAATAAAATGCAACACAAATGTTGACTTGAGAGATCATCATTAAACATTTTATTTTATTTATTTATTTATTTTTATTATTATATTATTATTTTAATTTATATATGTATTATTACACATGTGGTTACAAATATCTTGGTACATATCAAAGTGATAGGTCCCACTAGAACGCCAAGATGGACGTAACTCTTTTGACGTCACACGAAGACGTCATCAATTAGCCCACTACAACCTCATAGGAACGTCAACAAAACGAGATGAGTGATATAAATTAAGATCGATTATGGGTAATAAATAGGATATTAAACTCGCTACCATTTCGTATCATGTTTATCTCCCTCGTGAAATAATTTTCGTGACAATTGAAAATTATTTCACTCGGAACATAAACACGATACGAAATGGAAGCTCGTTTAATATCCTATAAATAAATATAAATTAAATATAAAATTAAATTAGAGACATTATGACCAACAAGAGTGTCAAAATCATATTAATAGCAAAATAAAAAACAAAATATGATAAATCTGAACATACATTTATACTGAACAGTTACCGATTACCTCTAAATTAATTTTTTATTTGTAACATAAAATCCAACTGCGTTTTGACGTATCATGAAAGTTTTTAAATCTGAGAGATATTCCTTATGAGACTTGACGAGTATTGGCCTTGAGTTTGTGGTAGTTTTGTCACATGTCTCATTAATTGGATATAATTAATTCTCTTCTTCGTTTTCATTTGTTTCACTTTTGATCGGACCGGCGGCACCGACTCCTTATCATTATCATTGTTTACGGAAGGTCATGTGACTGATTTTTGACCAATAAGAATACAGATAATATACTCTTCAAAACAGTAGGGGAACTCTAATAAGAATTTACAATTGCCAAAATTGTAAGGTATATTAGCTGTGGGGAATGGTTCTGTGATAGTAGTGAATTAATTGGGCAAACATTACAACCGGTAGTTCAGTATTACAGTTGGTTTTATGACCACCCAAGATCTTGAAGGACGATTGGGGTCAGAAGAGAAATTTGAAAGTTGACATTTGTTATCAGTAAATCGCAAATTCAAACAGTAAAAATGACTAAAAACAAAACAATAACAATTGTATGATCAACAGAATGAAAAAGATTGACAGAAATAATGTTTCACATTGATTAATCGACCTTCCTGGAAATTGTCAAAATCGAGAATGACACCCATCGCATGTGTTTCGGTGTGTTGATAAACAGACATGTTGTCAAAACGTATGCTCGGTCTAATAGTTGATATTAACATTAATATTTCACGTTCCCGAACTTTTTTGAAGAGTATATATAAAACAAGACTGGAAGAGATTTCCAGGGCCCCGTCGTAAATACAATCTACTGAGACCGCACTCAACACGTTTCAATTACGGTTATATGGAGTCGGATAATATAGTTGAGAACAACACAGATAATGAGTGGACACACCCACTCTCGCTATGTAATGGGCTACTTTTTCTGATTAACGTAGTCCTGTGGTAAAGCGCTCGCTTGATGCGCGGTCGGTTTGGGATCGATCCCCGTCGGTGGGCCCATTGTGGGTTATTTCTGGTTCCAGCCAGTGCACCACGACTGGTATATCAAAGGCCGTGGTATGTGTTATCCTATATATGGGATTGTGCATATAAAAGACCCCCTTCTACTAATCGAAATAATGTAGCGGGTTTCCTCTCTAGGACTGTATGTCAAAATTGTCGAATGTTTGACATCCAATAACCGATGATTAATCAATGTGCTCCAGTGGTGTCGTTAAACAAAACAAACCTTTAACTTTCAGATTAGCAACAAGAGATAGTTTATATGCAACACAGGATAGCGCATGCCACGACCTTCGTACACCAACTATGGAGCATTGGCTGGAACGAGAATTAGCCCAATGGGCCCACCGATGGGCTTCGATCCTAAACCGACCGCGCATCAAGCGAGAGCTTTATCACAGGGTTATGCCGTCCCGCCAAATAATAGGTTCGAGCTGATGATTAATATTTTATCGTGTTCTAACATGTGTACGAAGTCATTTGTATTAAAACGGATCTCGTAAATGTATTAACACATTTCATTAAACTCGGCGTTCGATTAAAAACGTGTGTCTTGTTTAATCCATACGAACTTCACACGAAAATATGGGACATAACTCTCATGCATTATGCATTCGGCAGTCGTCGCTTCGGAAATCAATCGACGAAGTTACAGACAGGTTTCCGATACCAGTGAACAACATCCAAAGTATTGCGTAAAGTCCGTAAGTACTATGTACTTTATCTCTCATAGGATTTTAAAGATTAGAGGGGTCCTTACGATTATACTATGTTATGGGGAATTTTCTTCTTCTTATGTTTTTTATTTTTTATTTTATTTTATTTGTTGTTGGGGGGAGGAGTGCGAGGTATCGCTGGACAACTTATGTGTGCCGTTCGTAGAACTCACAATAAGTGTTTATTTAACGACGCACTCAACACATTTTATTTACGGTTATATGGCGTCAGACATATGGTTAAGGACCACACAGATTTTGAGAGGAAACCCACTGTCGCCACTACATGGGCTACTCTTTCCGATTAGCAGCAAGGGATCTTTTATTTGCGCTTCCCACAGGCAGGATAGCACAAACCATGGCCTTTGTTGAACCAGTTATGGATCACTGGTTGGTGCAAGTGGTTTACACCTACCCATTGAGCCTCAGGGTTTGGAGTCGGTATCTGGATTAAAAATCCCATGCCTCGACTGGGATCCGAACCCAGTACCTACCAGCCTGTAGACCGATGGCCTAACCACGACGCCACCGAGGCCGGTCAATAAGTGACTACTACATTGTAAACCACTATAGCACATTGAGTAATGTATCATCAGCTATTGGGTGGATGTGAAACATTAAGTAATTCTGGTACGTACAGTCTTCAATGGAATCTATGTGTGGCCGGACCTAGCCCAGTGGTAAAGCGCTCGTTTGATGCGCGGTCGGTTTCGGACCGGTCCCCGTCGGTGGGCCCATTGGGCTATTTCTCGTTCCAGACAATGCACCACGACTGGTATATCAAAGGCCGTGGTTTGTGCTATCCTGTCTGTGGGATTGTGCATATAAAAGATCCCTTGCTATTAATGGAAAAAAAATGTAGCGGGTTTCCTCTCTATGACTGTGTCAAAATGACCATATGTTTGACATCCAACAGCCGATGATTAATAAATCAATGTGTTCTAGTGGTGTTGTTAAACAAAACAAACAAACTTCAAAGGAAACCTACTACATTGTTTCCCCATTGAAAAATGGTTTATCGTGCGCATTCAGAGCAAGCTGTTGTAGCGCACGCCTTTCCTGGGCACATGTACCGGCCTCAGCCGGTTCCTCCGTCCAGGACAGAACGGGACCTTTTATATTCATTATCCCATAGACAGAGAAGCACATACCACGTTCTTGGATACACCGTACCAATCATAGGACACTCGTTGATACGGGGAAAACTCACCGAGTCTGTGACGAGGTTCGATCCTACGACTCGAGCACATCGGGCGAGCGCTGTACCAGTTGAGCTGAATCCCTGCCCTAATGCTTGGGTCAAACTACCAACTGTCAGCAGAAAGTTGGCCAACTCGACGGTTGCGTTGTAATTTCCCCCAACTCCCGATTTACGTGTGCGCTCAGATTAACAGCCAACGGGTTATACGACGAGAATCGAGTTGTAAGAGCGCTGATACTAGCAACTGGACAGTCGTAGAAGTCGTGAGAGCAGAAAGTTGGCCGACTATCTGCTGACAATTGGTAGTCTGAGCCTACCATTAGTTGCTACTGAAATTACAATTGTTTCCTTGAACGGTGCTCAGATGAGGGGTCAGTGGTTAAAATTAGGAAAATGTTGTATAATGAAGTTTCGTCTTTGTGACGGGAGGGGCTGGACGTTGTCCAGTGGTAAAGCGCTCGCTAGATGCGCGGTCGGTGTGGGATCGATCCCTGTCGATGGACCCACTGGGCTATTTCTCGTTCCAGCCAGTGCACCACGACTGGTATGTACCACCCTGTCTGTGGGGTGCTGCATATAAAATATCCCTTGCTGCTAATCGAAAAGAGTAGCCCATGAAGTGGCAACAGCAGGTTTCCTCTCTCAATATCTGTGTGGTCCTTAACCATATGTCTTACGCCATATATCCGTAAAAAAATTTGTTGAGTGCGTCGTTAAATAAAACATTTCCTTCCTTCCATTCTTTGAATAATTAGTTCAATATGGAAATTGTATTGTATAGAATTCCATTGAGCGTACATACAGATTAAAGTGATTTCCCAGAAAATCACTGGCTAATCATTGAAAATACACATAAATATCCACGTCATATTTTCTGACTGAATTCATGACGGAAACAGCTTTCTTTTTGTAGGTACTTCCGCTTCCACTTTTAAGTTTTGAATCGACGTAAACTCTTCTTTTTTCCTCCAACCCCCCAACCCATCCTCAATATACAATACGCTATATGGGTTCGTAAACATGCTAATAAAATAATTTGCCAAAAATAAAACCTACGAAATATATAAACAGCCTTGTCTTTTTATTTACGTACTTTCCACCCTTCAGTCTAGGGCGATTTCAATTATGCAAGGTAAAATACAGGGCATGTGTCTGTATTAAATTTAGATACATCTAAAAGCTTCGTAAACATGCTATGTTGGGGATGTTTGTCGTGGTGAAACCAATCAAACACACCATCCAGACTTGTTTTATGTGTCTTTTTTCTCTGTCGCTAGCCGCTAGCTAGCACAGCTGTGCAAATGTAGGTCACTTCCAAAATACGCGTTATGCTAATGATTGCTCAAAGGCGCAGCGCCAAATCCGGGGTAAAGATGAGCGGAGAAATTACCGGAAAATGTGTTTTAAAGTGAGATGAAAATACTAGAACCCGAGAGGGATGAATCTTCTAACATAACAGCTGCTTTACACTGTGGATCTCTCGGTTCATCTCTCTCTGTCTCACTGTCTCTGTCTCGGTCTGTGTTTGGTTAAACAAAACAAACTTTAACTGTCTGTCTGTCTCTGTCTGTCTCTCTCTGTCTGTCTGTCTATCTGTCTGTCTGTCTGTGTGTGTGTCTCTCTCTCTCTCTCTCTCTCTCTCTCTCTCTCTCTCTCTCTCTCTCTCTCTCTCTCTCTCTCTCTCTCTCTCTCTCTCTCTCTCTCTCTCTCTCTCTCTCTCTCTCTCTCTCTCTCTCTCTCTCTGTGTGTGTCTCTCTCTCATGACATCCAGTGGCTGATTATTAATAAATCAATGTGCTCTAGTTATGTGTTTAAACAAAATACACTTTAACTTTTAATTGTCTGTCTGCCTGTGTATCTGTCAATTGTAGCACTAACGATATGTTAGAGACTTATTGTATCTTAAAATGAGGGATAGATTTAACTCAGTCGGTAAAGCGCTTCTCTGGGTTAAAATGTTTTAATATACCAGTTGTCGGGTACTGGCTGGAACGAATACTAGCCTAATGGGTCCACCTACGGGGTTCGATCCTAAACTGACTACTGGACTACGTACCGCCTGGCTCAGGTGCTTGAATCGTAGTATCCGACCTCTTCGACGGACGCATGAGGGGCGGGGTGTCTTGTCCCAGCCAGTACCTTAAAACTCGTATAAAGCAGTGGTATGTACTTTCACGTCTGAGGGAAAGTGCGTTTTAAAAAAAATCCCTTACTACTAATGGAAACATGTAGCGTTTTTCGTCTAAAGACTACTTGTCGGAATTACCAAATGTCTGACATTCAATAGCCGATGGTTAGTTAATCAATGTCCTTTAATAGCAGCATTAAACAAATCAATCTTTCAACTGAAAATGTTACGGGAACATGCCTATCTTTTCCTTGTAAAGTACTGTCGCGTCCATCGTAGCGTGCAAGCGTGGTCAATCGATACCGAGTAAGTTGGTCAATGCGAGGTAATTTAAATATTTAGAGCTGGATTAAAGGTTTACAGTGTGTTAAAGATGTACGGGTGTAGCAGGCAGTGATCAATTCAGCACCTGGCGGGGATTTCTGCACTGACTAGTCTAGCCACTGTTTCGGATTTCTCTATTGATTGTACTGGCCAGAGTTTCGGATTTCTCTATTGACTATACCAGCCATTGATTTAGATCTCTGTACTTATTATAACAATCACCGTTTCTGATTTCTGTATTTATACTAGCCACGGTTTCTGATTTCTGTACTTATTATAACAGCCACTGTTTCGAATTTCTGTACTGATTATATGATTATCCACGACTATACAGACAGACACTGGTATACCAAGATACATAGATACATTTAAAGCTTTCGGAATGTTTTTATCTCTGTGGAATAGCATATAAAAATAATTCTTTTCACCCGACCTGGCAGTTCTATTTCTAAACGTATGTTTGCTACTCACATCCACATCCCAGACCTTGTCTCTTCATCTTCAACCCCAACAACTGCCCGCCGCTTGTGGTCATCTGCAGCACAAACCAGCCATTTTCCATTAGATGTTGCTGTGGGCTTATGGCGTCGTCACACGACACGAGTGCTCGTGCGAGAATAGCCGATTGCATAGCAACCGATAGAATAGTAATGTTTGTCTATTATCGTACGAAACTATCGTACCGTGTGGCATCGCCTTTAGTCTGACTACTTCATTAAAATGCTCGTTGCTACTTCTGGCGTTGTTAAGAGGCACTTGTATTACATCCCTTTTCTACCGGCAATCGTTAGGTAGTGCCGTGGGTCAGTCCTGCTTTATAATTTACTAGTAACAGAGAACACGTTCTCTGTAGTCCCCATAAAACATGGCCATCACCTTGCCATCGCCTTGTTAGTTTATTGCTCCTTCCCAATCTCCCATTTAAGTAAAAAAAAATTACTTCAGACAGTGGATAATGCATTAATCGAGGAGCAAGCAATTTGCACTAAAGTCAGATGTTCCTTGTCATCCCAATACATCACTCTTTGGTATCAAAAGGTGAACTTGTTCGCTGTAATTACCTCCCATGTTGCTTTTCCACAATATATGTCCGCCAGGTTCGGTGCGGATATACGTCAAAATGGACGTTTCCCTTCATACTGGTCAACTGATGTTGACTATGAAGTTAATTACTATCGATTTCATTTCAGTGCCGAAGAAACGTGACACCGCGGAATCGCGTTGGTTTATATAGTACTGTTAGTATTACCATCCTGCAAATATTGAACCTGTCTCTCGAGTTTATTGGTGTCAGTAATCGATGGAACCTGTGGGCAAATAGCAGATTCTGCTCCACCAGATATTAACACCCATCCATGTTCGTGTTAACAGCAGCAGCAGTGGCAGCATCATTATTATCATTGTCGGTACGGCATCATCACCATCATCACCTTCGTCATCGTCATCTTCAGTAGCATATACCATCGCTGCTACTACTGGATCAAGTGCCACCCCTCCATCCCCGCTTCCTACGCCAATGTATATATATATATATATTTATCCTGTATCCTACCCATGATATCCGTCATAAACCCATGTGATAATTTAGTGTATTAAAAGTTTGTTTTGTTTAACGACACCACTAGAGAACATTGATTAATTAACCATCGGCTATTGGATGTCGACCATTTGATAATTCTGACACGTAGTCATCAGAGGAAACCCGCTACATTTTTTTCTAATGCAGCAAGGGGTCTTTTATATGTACTTTCCCACAGACAGAAAAGCACATATCACGGCCTTTGACACGGTGTTGTGCTATGGTACGAACAAGAGAAAAAATTAGTTGAATGGATCCACCGAGGTGGTACGATCCTGCGACGCAGACACCTCAAGCGAGCACTCAACCGACAAAATACAAGGTCTCTATAGTCCGTCCCATCCTCCTACAAAAAAGTTTTTTTGTAAATAATGTCAGTTTTGTTTCACGTAAGAAAAAAAGTATGTGTTTTTGGAAATACCAAAACAAAAAATAATATTTGTGTGTCCAATTTAGAAAACAGTCAACTCAGAAATAAGTAACTTGTAGTAAATTCCATAGCATGACAAAAAAAGGCGATACATCTGGGACGGACTATAGGTCTCATTACACAGTTCACTTCCGGGTGAGAGTCCCTTCATGACGGTCCACTAAAGTTCCTAATTGTAACACATGTTGTGGTTCACATATTCACTTCTAGGAACTGGTGAAGACTTAAAACAATATGTATGTTTAATAGTAAGCCTTCTGGCTGTATTTTGTCCATGTTATTTTGTAATATTTTGCATTGACTATTTGGGACATGGGTGTAGTGCAAGAGACAGCCGGGGTGAATCGGTTATGACAGAGTCACCTATCCACCGATTCGGGATAAGGCGTCCGTACGGGCCCAAATTTCGGGGGAAATTTGTAAAATCTCACGGCGGCCGCAAGGGTGCCGTGGCTATCCTGCGGGCGCCTTGGCGTTCTTTCCTCGCCGTAGGGCGCATCGGAAGCTTTTAGCGCGGAGTTAAAAGTTTCCGATGTGTCGTAGAAATGTCTACACGTTGTATACAACAGGTACCGCATGGGTCCAGTACGGCCCCGCAACATGCCGTACCATTTTGGGACGGAATTTCGGGTCCCTGAAATCGTACGGCACCCGTACGATTTCCAAGATCATAGTACGAGTATCTTACGATGTCCGTGCGAGTCCCTCACATCGTACCGGTATCTCACAGCTCCTGTCCGACTCCCGTGCGGCGTCCGTAGGATTATCCTGCGGTACCCTTGTTGAACTGAACTTTATTTACACTCTATTCTACGGCATATGAGGACATGTTTACATAGAACAATTAATACATTGTGACAAGATGGTGAAAGTACAATAACATACATAAATACAAAAACACACAGAAAATCAGTCAGAGGGTTTGAAAGTATCCATAACTAAGTTACAAAATATAGAAAGTTTTCTAAGGACACCAGCATTTTTTTAGTTAAATAATTTATAAAATGTATATATATTTGGTTTTGATTGACAGAAAGCGGGTAAATAGCGATTTCTTTCATTCTTAAAAAAAACATGCATGTAAACATATAATGAAACTCATCTCCGACGTTGTAATTTTTATATAATGGACATATTCGATTGTTTAGTGATACATTGTTCCATCTGCCAGTTTCAATAGGAAGATTATGATTTGAAAATCTGAATCGTAATAATGGACACCAGTGGGGTTTTTTTCTATAAGTGTGAGATATGTCTCAAATGCAACAGTATTTTTTAATAATTTATAATTTGAAGCTTTGGATGAGTTATTAACGTGGGTGTACCATGATTGTAAGTATTGATCAGTAAGCCTTGTGGAAATAGATCTTTTCAACAAAGAACAACTAGTAATACCATTGCACTGTGAGGACCATATATATGTACAATCAACATCATTTAAAATTGACTTACAAACATAATCCATTTGTGATTAAAAACATTATTGTTCACATCATTTAGTAATAATTTATAGACTAGTAATGATAACTTGGACTGTTTTCCAGTGATTAATCGATACCAGAAAGAAATCATTCTTAATTTTACAGTGATATAAACTGAATAACGTCCAAGTTCTACATATAGCATGTACAATGGTGTTGATTTCCCTACAGATAATAACAATTTTAAAAATTGGTTACATAATTTTTCCATTAATGACAGAGTTTCAAAACCCCAAATTTCGCTACCATATAAAAGGACTGGTAAAACCATGCAGTCAAATAATTTTAGCTGACACTGTATGGAAATATTATAATATCTGCCTTGTCTTAGAACGAAGTACATAGCCTGTGTATATAACATGTTTCTTGCCTTAGTAAATCTGTTTGATTTGTGGAATATAATACCAAGATATTTGTAACTTTCTACATTATCAAGCTTCGTATTTCCAAGATAAAATACTTTCTTACAATCATTCTTATTGCCATTAAAAATGAAAACTTTTGTCTTCTTACAATTTACTGTTAGCAGCTTATACCCGGGCGCCTCGCGATTGGAGTCCAAAAAACTTCAACGGGCACCGCACGGGCCCCGATGAATACATGACTGCTACACACAGATGCCGCAGACCCCTGCGATACCCACGATTTCCCAAAATCATAGAAATCCGCCGTAGGTACAAAAATTCGTACGGGGCCCAGTGGATACGTGACTGTAGCATTAATGAACCATCTGTTCGGACCGGACAGCCAGATGCGGTCATATAGCAAAAAAACTGAGAAGGAAATGTTCTCAATTTTGGAGAGAAAATAAATGCTTATATAATGTATGTTCGCCAACGAGAACCAGTGCTATTGGCAATCTTCATTTGCAGTTGGGCAATTTAACATGGATTTCAATGGCAGATGAAATCTGTGTAATGAGACCATAGGTAATGTGTTGCTGTGAATGGGTCATTTGTTTACAAGCCAACAAGACATGCATACCTGAGCGTAACGTTTTCATAAGATTTAGTTAAACTGCGTGACGTCAAAGTAATTTGTGCTAATTGTGATGATGTCATGTTAAGGCGGCTTTAGTTCTGTGATTTACTAAAATTCGAATTAAAAGGTCATTTTAGAAGTGTTATAGGATCCATGGAATTAGCTACTTATGTTGTTGTTGTTGTTGTTTTTTGTTAATATGTAAACTATGAACCTCGTTTAATTAATCGGTATTTGTCTCGGAAAAGCTTCGACAAATACTCGTGACGAATCATCTATATATTGTAATTTGTATTGTTTATAACCAGGGCTAGTGATATTCAATGTTGGGCTAGTAAATAATTACTATTGCCATGCCCGACGGCTAGTGAAAACAAATTGTCAAATATTGTAGTTAAGTTTATTTTGTAAATATGAATATCCTGCCCCACCCCAACCCCCCAATCATAGTGTTTTTAAACTCTATCTCACTCTTAACTCAATGTAAAGTAGGTCCAGTGAATTTTTAATCCCATGGCAAGTGGATTTTATAAAAATTCTAGAAGCCTTGATATAACATTTGAAGCATCACTCATTAATTAATTCATTCATTCGATTATAACATTGCAATTATCATTCACTCATTCGTTCTTTCATTCATTTACGCACAACAAGCACACCTTTCCTTTCCTGAACTATATCGTTGTTCGTTCCTCTTACTGTGTAAAGAATTCGTATAATTGTGTTTCAAACTGGCAACAGTTAATAATTATTCGTTGTGTTGACAGCCAGCTGAGAGCGGAAACGCAGTAACTTGTATTTCTGTTTTTTCATTTAGCAAAACGTGTTAATTTATTATACGGCGAAACTACCACTTTCAGATACCACGTATTTTGGTAGTGGTGGGCGTGGAAAAAAAGATCTTGTCGTCTAGAATTATGTGTGGACACCTGCTTCCGTTGTTGCCGTGTTCACGGTGAATCGGTGAAGCTGAAGAATAGTTGTTCAAAGACACCATAGCACATTGAAGACAAGTCTATAGAGAGTCTATT
The DNA here is from genome assembly GCF_016097555.1 of Gigantopelta aegis. Classification (NCBI taxonomy): domain Eukaryota; kingdom Metazoa; phylum Mollusca; class Gastropoda; order Neomphalida; family Peltospiridae; genus Gigantopelta; species Gigantopelta aegis. The sequence goes on along the minus strand of NC_054713.1, from coordinate 20,648,860 downwards.
GAGAGAGAGAGAGAGAGAGAGAGAGAGAGAGAGAGAGAGAGAGAGGAGAGGAGAGAGAGAGAGAGAGAGAGAGGGAGAGAGAGAGGGGGAGGGGGGGGTCGAGAGAGAGAGAGAGAGAGAGAGAGAGAGAGAGACAGAGAGACAGACAGACAGACAGAGAGAGAGAGAGAGAGAGAGAGAGAGAGAGAGCGAGCGAGCGAGCGAGCGTGTGTGTGTGTGTGTGTGTGTGTGTGTGTGTGTGTGTGTGTGATGGGACACAGAGAGAGAGACATAGACAGAGAGGGTGATAGAATGAGTCGAGATAGAGAAATTATGAAAATGAGAGAGAGAGAGAGAGAGAGAGAGAGAGAGAGAGAGAGAGAGAGAGAGAGAGAGAGAGAGAGACCTTGTCGCTAGGTAGCAAGGGTATCTGTTATATAATATATGCACTTTATCATAGACAAGCGAGGTACACGGTACGGCATTATGTCCCTCGTGAAATAATTTTTATTGTCATTCGCTAAAGCTCGTGACAATTAACAATTATTTCCCTCGGGACATAAACATGATACGAAACGGAAGGTCGTTTAATGTCCTGTAATTATGTGCAGGTTGCGGTTGATTTTCTGAACACAATATGTCAGAATTACCAAATGTTTGGTGTACCTGTAACATTAATAATTAAACAATGTGTTCTAGTAGTTTCGTTAGAAAAAAAAAAAAAGTTCAATTAATTTTCTTACCTATCGTTTCATTTAAAATGATTCTCGTGCTCATATCCAATCAAAGGTCAATCAAGCTGCCCTTGGCCCAAACCTCATCTGTCTAAGCTACCTAAGCTATTGTCTGTCCTTATTGCTTAGCGGTTAATGGTTAGTAAGAGAGAATTTGGTGTAACATCCCGTTAATCAGTCAAAGGTCATTCTTATGGGGATCCGGTACCAGGATACGATCCCAGTACTTACCAAACCGATGGCTTAACCACTACACAGGGGCAGGATTTAGCTCAGCCGGTTGAGCGCTCGCCTGAGGTGCTTGCGTCGCAGGATCAAACCACGTCGGTGGAACCATTCAACTGATTGGGGGGGGGGTGCTTTTGGTTCCAACCAGTGCATCACAATTGGTCAAAGCCTGTGGTATGTGCTTTCTTGTCTGTGGGAAATTTCATATAAAATAAATCTTGCTTCTAATGGAAAAATATAGCGGGTTTCCTCTGATGACTACCAATCATAATTACCAACTGTTTGACAGCTAATAGCCGATGATTATTATATCAATGTGCTCTAGTGGTGTCGTTAAAAAAAAACCACAACACAACCGATGTCGGTATCATTCTTTCTTCAGAAGCCAATTTGTTTATATATTTTTTATGATGATAAAATAAAAGGAATATTCAAGGTCACGTCCTTCATTTCGTACAACGGATCACATATCGACAAATCCGAGTTTTAACGAGGACCAAACCAACGTAAGCGTGTTTCGTAGCTTCCACGGATCGGAAATGCTTTGACAATCTCATATTTCAGAAACCGCTGTTACTGAGTAGTCGCGTAACCCGTATTTACGCAATTCATATACATAGCAGGAAATGATTTAAGGTCCGTTGACACTGTGTGACGTGTAGTAACCATTGCTGTCAGCTGTTTCCATTTTCCATTTATCTTCGTGTATTAGCTGCCAACGCCGTGTAATTGTGTTACACCTTTTAAGAGAGAGAGAGAGAGAGAGAGAGAGAGAGAGAGAGAGAGAGAGAGAGAGAGAGAGAGAGAGAGGGGGGGGGGGGGGGGGGGGGGGGGGGAGGGAGGGAGAGAGAGAGAGAGAGAGAGAGAGAGAGAGAGAGAGAGAGAGAGAGAGAGAGAGAGAGAGAGAGAGAGACATGTTGAGAGGGAGAGATGGGAGATGCAGAAAGTGAAAGTGGGGAAGAAAGAGGTGGGGAGACATAGAGGGGATGGGGGAGAAAGAAGGGGAGAGAGAGACAGGTACAGCCATAGAGAGAGACAGACAGAGACAGCAGCAGACACAGAGGGAGAGGCAGGAACAGAAAATATATTTCTTCCAAAGAAAGAGGATGTTGAGAGGGAGAGAAGTTGATGTTGCGGCGTTCCTGTACCAAGTTGCGAACCCAAAACCCGCCTAACTGAAATCCGAAATAAGTATCGAAATAACAATATTGTAGACACCAAAAACACGTATTTTAAAATGTGCCAGTTGTGTCATTAAACAAGTGTTACTTCCTTTTCCCTCCCTTCCCTCGACGAAACTAAACGGAAAGGCAATTGTTACTACAAATCGCACAGTGTGATCGTCTCTTGAGTGCATATTAAGTTAGATACGTTGATATTTATAATCATTGTTTGTTAGTCTCACGAACGTTGGATGTTGTTTGAAGATCGTTTTCGTATTAGTTTTACCTGTCATTCATTATATAAGCCGGAGCCTATGAAATATCGGCACCTGATTGGCTCAGAAAGCAGACAGGTCCGAAGTTAATGGGCATATGCGTCTGATTCGTTGATTTATTATTAAGTGGTTATCTTTGAAAGGATGGGGAAGCAATGCTAGGCAAGATAAAACGTGCTTGATTCGGAGATATTTATTTCGATTGTTTTCTACTTGCCACATTGTAAATCAGTTGAGGTGGACGACAATGTGTTTTCCGTCTGTATTTCTAAGGTATAGTTGATTTATTAGTTGATTCATTATTGATTGATTCTTTTATTATTGATTGTTGATCTAGTGAGTGATTAATTGATTGATTATTTGATTGGTTAGCCAATATGATGTTTGGTTGTTTGAACTGCTGATTTGATTTGGTTGTTAGCTTCGTTTGTGGATGGATGATTGAGTGGATAAATGGATGGTTGGATGGTTGGATGGATAAATGGATGGCTGGCTGGCTGGCTGGATGGATGGATGGGTGGATGGATGCATGGATGGATAGATGCATGGATTTATAGATGGATGGGTGGATGTATGGATGGATAGATGGATGGATGGACGGATGGATAGATGGACGGACGGACGGATGGATGGATGGATGGAACGATGGATGGATGGATGGATGGATGGATGGATGGATGGACGTACGGACGGACGGACGGATGGATGGATGGACGGACGGATGGATGGATGGAACGATGGATGGATGGATCCATGGATGGATGGATTCATGGATTCATGGATGGATGGATGGATGGATGGATGGATCGATCGATCGATCGATGGAATGTTGATGGATGGTTGACGGATGGATGGCTAAATGATAAGAGTGAGTATTTAATTGATTGATTAGTCCATCGAATGTTTCGTTGTTTGAACAGGGAGTGCTGCATGCATGCTCCACACCATTTTTCACAAGGCTACTAAACTTTCCGACCCCTCCCTCCGCCCATCCCCTTATTTCGAGCCGCCACTGGCACTCTGCAGCTCACGGTGGCTGTATCACATTCAGCATTTAGCAATAACTGACATTTCCATTGTGCGAATAGTCGTCACTTCCGGTTTGAGAATGATTGATGCTTCCGGTGAGAAATTAGATTCCCGGTTTTTTGCAACAACTTGCAAGACTGTGTCACCATCTTTTTTTTCTTTTTTTTTTTTTTTTTTCTTTTTTTTTGGTAACCCAGGTGCTTTGATGGAAGGGTTTAATTGACGCACTTTCTCTTTCAGTAGTTCATTGATCAATCTGTGTACGTTCTTTCAGACGAATCAATCCACTGGTGTGCTCTGGTGTCAATAATGGCGGCTGGTTAAGTTTATTTGGGACTGTAGCCAAAAGCAATGTATTGGGAAGCACTCAAAATCATTTCAAAAACCTTCAGAATCTGTTAATGTGCTGCCAAGAATAGAGTGTTCGTCTGAAAGTGTGAACCGCCCTCCCCGCCCCTCAAAAGATTTATTGGTCAGTGCATGGATCCACTTCTGGACCACCCTTTACGAAACTGGACAGTGGATTAATATCGTCGTCTATAAAGACAGTCCTCCTCTCAGCTACTGAAAACAATGAGATCACTAAAATATTAAAAATGTATTGAATATACAGATAGTCGTGCGCTCAGCAGAACAATGTAAGTATATTGCAATTTTAATAATTAAAAAGGCTATTCTGGCTGAAAACATGATCCCGCAGTTGTTAAGTCGGGAGAATGTCTGTCATCGCGTGGTCTTCCCATAAGCCACCGGTAATCCAGGCCTAGTCTTTTGAGATCATTTTATCGGGATTCCAGGCTTTACGTTCGACCGTGTCGTTGCCAGTGATTTAAACTCAATGACTTGTATCTGACCTTTGATAGGCCGCATTCGATTGTCATTGCTAGCTTAGTGATTTGGTGTTGGGGTGGGGTGGTTCTTTCTGTTTGTTTCGTTTGTGTTTCTTTTGGGTTGTTTATGGGGGGGGGGGAGTCTTTGCTTGTTTGTTTTGTTATTGTTTTGTTTTTGTTTGTTTTGTTCTATTTAAGAAGGGTGGGGTGGGTACGATTTTTTTTTGGAGGGGTTGTTATTGTTTTGTTTTGTTTGTTCTGTTCTATTTAAGAAGGGTGGGTTGGGTAGGATTTTTTTTTTTTTTTTTTTTTTTTTTGGGGGGGGGTACTTGGTTTTGTTTAATGTGTGTTTCTTATGTTTCTTCCTACGTTAGAACCAATGACCCACGACGGACACACTAAAGGTCGTGGTATGTGCTGTCTTATTTATGACAACGTTGGATATAAAAGATCCTTTACTGCTAGTCGATAGGACTATGGAGTATTTTGCATAGTCGCGGTGATTTTCTCTCTCACTATCTCGATCAGGCGTCGAAATAATCATCAAGTATCGACATAGCCGTGTGCATGTAGCCACATCATATAACAATAGTTTTAACGCGTGTTGAGCTGTCCCGCAGCAAACATTTCTTTCCATTATTAAAACTTGATTCAATGAAGTTCATAAGCAATGGTTTAAATTCATTTGAATGACTATGATACATCCTTTTTTTTCAAATCTTGAAGAAATCACTGGAAATTATTTTTAAATTTCAATCAAATCAGGAAATAAGAACATCAAAAAAAAAAAACAGACAAAAAAAAAATCATTGCTTTTAACCAAAATAAACTTTTTTTCCTTTATCAAAACTTGAAGTTTTTAAGCAATCATTATAATGGTGTTTCTAAGACTGCGATAAATCATATGTGAAGATCTGTGGAAAAAAACCCTATATTGGACATTATTTCATAAAAATCTAATTAAAGCGCCTGCGGCTAGAACGACATTGCATTCCTCATAAATCTACAAAGAATGAACATTTTCTAAAGGTTTTTTCAAGCTATGGTTTATGTAGAAAGCAAATTGTGGGGAAAGAAATTATATAAAGTAAAAACTGACAATTGGATACTTGAAATTATGTCTTTGCGAACAGCCTCTGTCGCTTTAAATCTGTGCCATGATCAAGTCTTCTTCTTCTTCTTCTTTTCTTTTTCTTCTTATTATCATCATCAGCATCATCATCATCATTATGCTTGGAGGACGGGGAGTGTGGGCTGTTGTATAGTGTTCTTTCTGTAACAACATCTCAGCACTTGAAAATGCATTGGAGAGAGAAAGAAAGAAATGTTTTATTTAACGACGCACTCAACACATTTTATTTACGGTTATATGGCGTCAGACATATGGTTAAGGACCACACAGATTTTGAGAGGAAACCCGCTGTCGCCACTACATGGGCTACTCTTTCCGATTAGCAGCAAGGGATCTTTTATTTGCGCTTCCCACAGGCAGGATAGCACAAACCATGGCCTTTGTTGAACCAGTTATGGATCACTGGTCGGTGCAAGTGGTTTACACCTACCCACTGAGCCTTGGGAGAGAGAGAGAGAGAGAGAGAGAGAGAGAGAGAGAGAGAGAGAGAGAGAGAGAGAGAGAGAGAGAGAGAGAGAGAGAGAGAGGGAGGGAGAGAGAGAGGTTGGAGAGATATAGAGGGAGAGAGAGGGTGATCTTTTGACAGAGATAGTAAAGTTTGTTTTATTTAACAACGCCACTAGAGCACATTGATTTTTTATCTTATCATCTGCTATTGGACGTCAAACATATGGTAATTCTGACACTGTTTTTTAGAGAAAACCCGCTATCGCCACATAGGCTACTCTTTTACGACAGGCAGCAAGGGGTCTTTTATTTGTGCTTCCCACAGGCAGGATAGCACAAACGATGGCCTTTGTTGAACCAGTTATGGATCACTGGTCGGTGCAAGTGGTTTACACCTACCCATTGAGCCTTGCGGAGCACTCACTCAGGGTTTGGAGTCGGTATCTGGATTAAAAATCCCATGCTTCGACTGGGATCCGAACCCAGTACCTACCAGCCTGTAGATCGATGGCCTAACACGACGCCACGGAGGCCAGAGGATAGAGTGTGAAATTGAGTGAGAGGGTGGGAGACACACACACACACACACACACACACACACACACACACACACACACACACACACCACACACACACACATACATACATACATACATACATACATATATATAATATATATATATATATATATATATATATTTATATATATATATGGATAAAGAGTGAGCGAGAGATAGAGAGGGGGAGAGAGCTTCTCTACCGCCAAATAAGCTAAGCAGCAATGGCTATGACAATAGCTACCACAGTCTTTGATATACCAGTCGTGGGATACCGTCTGCATAGTGAGAAACCCGAGACCCTCGAGGGATATCGAACCTACGACTCGTCACACCTCAGACGGGTGTTCTTCCATTGAGCCACATGTGTTTGGGTTTATAATTAGAAACGTAATTAAGGATCGTCTGTTATTCTTTTTACGTTCATCGGCGTATGAACCAAAAAAAAAGAATCATCTGCAAACTCTGTGAATCGACAAAGCATCATTTGCAAACTCTGTGAATCGACAAAGCCGTTCACGCATAAGTTCGCGTGTGATTGGTTTTGTTCCCACCCCGACGAACGTAAAAGAAATAACAGACAATCTTAAAGGGACATTCCTGACTTTGTTGCATTGTA
>NC_054713.1:20619367-20639367 GCF_016097555.1 Gigantopelta aegis | reverse complement strand
AATGCTGATTTCGGTGATTCTGCTGTTCTTGGTAACAGAATTGCCCCAGGGTGTCTTAATTGTTCTCAGCGCGACGAAGAAGTATTTCTTCGACACGGTTTATCTCCCTTTGGGCGATGTTATGGATATAGTGGCCTTGATTAACAACGCGGTGAATTTCATTCTTTATTGTTCGATGAGCACGAAGTTTCGTCAGACCTTCATCAATCAGTACTTTCAGTGTAAACACGTTAAACCGGTCGAGAATGGATACACCTTAAGTGCCATTCGGGAAAAGTCGGATTCACAGAGCAACAATAACCAAGTGTGATAAAAAGTAAAACTAAAAAAACACACCCAAATACTACGCTGAAATGATTCGTAATATCTGTAAAGGAATACCAAAAAAAAAAAAAAAACCCACACAAACAAACCCCACAAGGATTATGAAGTTGCATAACAGCGTATGATACTTTTTTTCCCCCGGCCATTACAGACGATGAAAGACACCAGGTCTGATTACAAAATGTGAAGCCTTTGGTCAAGAATTTTTTTTCGTAAATAGAGATTATTATACGAGCTTGTCTGTCGTACTGATTTTACGAAATGAGTGTCAAGATTCTTGTATTGCCCGAGCGAGAGCGAGGCTAATACATAAATTCTGACACGAGTTTCGTAAAATCAGTATGACACACACTCGAGTGTAATAATTTCTTTATTATCCATGTTATTTTTGTTATTTTTTATGAATAACAAGGACCGTTTCAAAATGTTTCAATCACAACTAGAAGGAGACGATGAAATGACGTCATATTTCACGTGCAAAGTCTGAACTAGGACTGGAGAAAACAACGTCATGTTATGACGTCGCTTTCCAAAATTACGTCACCACACTTGTTATTAAACGTGTGCTTCGTATACTTATTATTAACTCGGTTATGTTGAACCACGTGGATAATAAACTATAGAAACAAAATTAGACCATCATTAGCTTAAAGACATGAAGACTAATGTTAGGGTTAGACTATCAACTGCCACGATGGAGTTGGCCAACTTGACAGGTGCTTTGTAATTTGCCCCAATCCCGACTTAAGACTGGTGCGCTCAAATTAACAAGTACGAGTTGTATACGACGAGAATCCAGTTGTGAGAGCGCTCAGACTGCCAACTGGACATTCGTAGAAGTTGTGACAGCAGAAAGGTGGCCAATTCGACAGTTGCGTTGTGATTTTTCTAATCGGTCGTAGGAGTTGTATACGACGAGAATCCAGTTATGAGAGCTCACGGACTGGCAGCTGGACAGTTGCAGTCACGAGATCAGAGAGTTGGCCAACTTCGTCGTGACAGTTGGTAATCTGATCCTAGAATTAGCATAGGTTGAAATAAAATTTGAATATTCTTTTTTCATTAATACCAATACACAAAAAATAGTAAACAAGAAGAGTCGATTAATACGTGAAACTGTAAAGACATCACATACTGTCCTTGAGATCAAAGCAAAACAGTCCTCGCTATGGCTCATGTCAGATCTAATACATTTGTTTTACTCCATCGTGGTTCATTACATAACGAGAAAGAAGGATGCGGCGTCTGTTTAACTTGCATTGTGAATGTTCGTGAATGATATAAACAAAGTATTATGGTCTATTACGGTACTTAAAAAGCGCCTCTTCGTGATTTTCATAAATGTCGTTACCATTTGTCGTGGTGTGTCTTGGGTGCCTTGCTAAGTGGAGGAGTGTACACATTTGTTATGTTACCATGCATATCAGTATCCTTTGTACATTATCTTCTTTGGATACGCTAATAGTTTGTGAGTTTCTACGTTGTTGTTTTTTTAATATAATATTTATAATAATATTAAATGCATTTTGTGTTCATGTTACTGAAATGAAAATAACGAGTAAACATTGGACTAACTGGAACAAACTTACATAATGTGAAAAACAAAACAAAATGACGATTTCTTCAGATGTGGCACCATTCGCCTTCCGTAGATTTGAATAAAGCATAAACAATAATTGTAGAAGTCGCATGTACAGAGGAAGTTTCTGGAGTGCCTGTCCAAAACTAATTTTCTTTTTATATATACATTTTCCGGGGAGAATGAACCGATAACCCCCAACACACACACTCCACACACAGACACCTTAGAGTTTTCGTCCGACAGTTTAGCGCACACACACACACACACACACACACACACACACAACACACACACACACACACACACACACACACACACACACACACACACACACACACACACACACCTGTTAAATGTCCTGCAAACGCGCCTGCTTATTGTAAGTGGGACAAATGTTATGTAATATGTTTTGTGAATCTATTTATTTTATTCATGGGTCCTAATATCAGAAATCATGTGTGTCGTTTAGTTTATGTATGTCTTCAGTTGTATTATTACTATTTATCTGATTGTTGTATTTTTTATTATTATTAACTGGGGTTACAAGTTAGGGATCTACCTCAGCTGTTAGAGTTGTCGCTTCTCTGACCGAAGGATAAAAAATCATCGGTGGATTCATTATCTGCTTTCTTGTTTTCGATCCCAACCATCCAGGATCGTCTTTATACTAAAATATCTACAGGACAGTATATATATATATATATATATATATTATATATATATATAATATATATATATATATATATATATATATATATATATATATTGTTTCTAGCTACACAAAAACTGCACTTTTAAATTTAACGAAACATTTCCCGTATTATTCAGCACATTAAAGTGACGGACCCTAGTTTTTAAACACTACGACGTGTTTTTCACTATTAAAGACGTTTTTGATAACTTACATTAGAAGTACTCACATTTTATTATATAGAATATTCATTTTCGTAAACCAGAAGTGATTCTGGTCATCCATTTTTTTTATAATACCCCAAAATGCATTTTTCATAATTCTAAAAACGCACGTTCGTCTGAAAAGTTGTTGTTATCGAGACAAGTTCTAGTTATTTTAAAACAGAATGTCCCCATTTGAACATCACAGACTTTAGCTGCTCTCTGTAATAACCTCACCCTGATGTGTAGCAGGTTTGTAGATTTAACTAAACTTAGTGTCGATTTCCACTGGCTGAAACTAGGGTCTGTGGCTTTAAGTAGGCCCTGTCATCAGAAACAAATCAAATTAAATAAGTGGACCGAGCTGGTATAAAGGCTCATACAGATTGGATGCGGCGCATACGTGCGGTACGGCAAATCGAAATACATTAGATTCAATGAGAGCGTCTAGACTGGATGCGTGCGTCTGAAAACACGCATGGATGATCTTGTATATGGTGTATATGTCCAAAACGGAAGCCGCATACGCATCAGTCACAATGAATGAATGAATGAATGTTTAACGACACCCCAGCACGAAAAATACATCGGCTATTGGGTGTCAAACTATGGTTGATGCAAATAAATAAAGTGATGATCAACATCAACATAAAAATTCAAGGTTTAAACAAAAACAGTGTAAAGAACTGCAAAATACAAATACAAATATCACATAATTTTACGGACACCGAATTTTACTCTAAACTTCAATTTGTGCTGTATTGGCCATTCTCAAAGAGAATGTTACACCCCTGCACCACGGTGAGGTTACAGCACGCGCAGGGGCATCAGTCACAAAGTCATTTAGAATCGGTTAAAATTTGTTATGTCTTCTCCACTCTCCTCCCCTGGGTAATTTCTTCAACCGCCCTAAAGTGACAGTGCATTGTGTATCACGGTGCTGATTTTTGTTATTGTTGTTTGTTTGTTTTTGTTGTTGTTGTTGTTGTTGTTTCGGAGGTGGGGAGGGTTTTTTTATGTTATTTTTTATTGTCATTTTTTTAATGTACAAAATATTCTTGCGATTATTATGGACAATGAATGTCATGTATATTGTGTACACATGATTACAAAAAAAAAATATTCGAAGTTTGCAATAAAATATTGAATGTGTCGTCTTTTGTTTCGTGTCTTTCGAAGTGAACAGGATGCAGTCCAGTAGTAAAACGCTCGACTGTTGCGCAGTCGGTTTAGGATCGATTCCCGTCGGAGGGCCCATTGGGATATATCTTGTTCCAGTCAGTGCACCACAACTGGTATATTAAAGGTCGGGGTATGTGCAGTCCTATGCATGTAAAAGATCCCTTAGTGAAAACAATGTAGCGGGTTTCCCCTTTAGGACCACACTATGTCAGAATTACCAATAGTTTGACATCCAATAGCCGATGATTAATAAATCAATGTGTTCTAGTGGTGTTTGTTAAGCAAGATACATATTAACTTTCATTTCAACGTCCGAGATGGTCCCATTGCACGTCCAGGAAGTGGAACAATATGGGGGGGGGGGGGGGGGGGAGGGAGGGTCAATTTCGCTTGAGTTTCTTGCTGATATCCAATTAAGGATGTAGTACACCGTATTGTGAACGCACCTCGATTATCTTAGCTGTCTGTTTAGGATCAGAGGCCTAATTCACAAAGCTCTCTTAAGCTCTGCTAGACAACAAAGCATCGACTTTGCCAGTCTTTTAGCATTGCACTGCGAGATCGCAAAGTTACGAGAGTTTAGTGAATTAGGTCCCAGGGATATAGCGGTTAGTGAGGGAGATGAATAGAAGGTGTACAGTTGCGGATCGAGAAAATACATTTTGGGGAGGGTGAATATCAGTGACATGTTCCGAAGGGATTTCTCGGATTCTCCAACGTATAAAATGGAGAGAGAAAAAATGTATACTTGTATATATAACTGTCGCAAAATGTAGGTGGCCGCCTTAGTTACTCCACTGATGTAGAACATTAGAGTTCCGCATTGAGCTATTAAAAATTTAATTCCACAATTCAGGTTCAGCAACTCTCTGAATTTTAATAAGGAACTATTTCATGAGTTATTTCCCTTTATAGAAACGACAAATATGTATGTTCTGTTTTGTTAACCGGCATCGGTCTTCTCGTAGTTCGCAGCCAGGTACCGGCTCAAACCCAGAGCGAGGTTTAGGGTGTATACTACCAAATCAAATCCCATAGCCGACAATAGTATCATATGTGGCTAAAACTCCTACCTGCAGCGTATCAATCGACATAAACGCCACGGATATAAATACTACCACCCCTCACCCTTAAAGTGAATTAGAGAAAAATGGGAGTCAAGCTGCTCATTTCTGAAATAACTGGTAGCGTCTATGCAGCTATGACTACCCTAGTTCCGCACAAAATTCGAGTAGTTTTTTTTACAGGTACCCCATACATGTTTCAAGCACATAGCTATTTGACACAGTGGTACAAGATGAAATAAAATTGTATAAATTTTTTGCCCAGATGAACATTTTTTCTTTTACAACCAACACACCCACATTTATCACCAATCACAGGACTTGTGGTGTTCAATTCTCTATCAGAAGTTGGATGCACCTCGATCTTTGACCCAGCCGGAAGTTATTTGGTTTAGTACTTTAACAACTCAGTAGGTAGGTGTAAGGCCACTACACACTCTTCTCTCCCACTAACCATTAACAATTAACAACTAACCTATTTTCCTGGACAGCCAGCCCATATAGTTGAGGCGTGTGCCCAGGACAGCGTGCTTGAATCTTAATTGGATATAAGCACGAAAATATGTTGAAATGAAATGAAATATTTTGTTTTAATTACATGGTTCATTTATTCGTTCATTCCTTTCCTTCATTAATTCATTCAACTATTCATTCATTCATTCATTTATTCAGCATCCATCCATCCACTCATTCATCCATCTGTCCATCCATCCATCCATCCTCTCATTCATTCACACATTCTCTAATCCATACATTTATTCATTTGTCATTCTTTTAATTTAATATGCGTTTGGTGTTTCCAGGCGCGGATCCAGGTACTGAGGTATTCACACACACACACACACACACACACACACACACACACACACACACACACACACACAACTACTTCGGTGGATCCATTCAGCTGATTGGGTTTTTTCTCGTTCCAACCAGTGCATCACAACTGGTCAAAGGCCGTGGTATGTGCTTTCCTGTCTGAAGGAAAGTGCATATAAAAGATCCCTTGCTGCATTAGGAAAGTGCATATAAAAGATCCCTTGCTGCATTAGGAAAAACGTACGTGTCATAATTACCATATGTTTGACATCCAATAGCCAATGATTAATTAATTAATGTGCTCTAGTGGTGTCGTTCAACAAAACACATTTTACATTTAGTACTTTCTCCGTATAGTTCTCGCTCCAGCCAGTGCACCACGACTGGTACATCAAAGGCCGTGGTATGTGCTATCCTGCCTATGGGATGGTGCATATAAAAGATCCTTTGTTGCCAATCGAAAAGAGTAGACCATGAAGTGGCGACAGCGGGTTTCCTCCTTCAATATCTGTGTGGTCCTTAACCATATTATGTCTGACGTCATATAACCGTAACTAAAATGTGTTGAGTGCGTCGTTAAATAAAACATTTCCTTCCTTCCTTCTCCGTATAGAATTTGCTTTAGTGTTTTGCAATAGTTGTGATGTTCCACAATGCAGGTTCCGCAACTCTGCAATTTGTAATAACCAACTATTTCATAGGTTAATTCCCTTTGTAGAAAGCACGGTTCGTTCATGCATTCATTCATTCAGTCATTCAATCATTCATTTATCCATCCATCCATCCATTCGTTTATCCATCAGTACATTCTGTAATCCACCCATTTATCTTTATCCACTGATTCATTTAGTTTGTTGATTTCTCTTGATTTTCTTTGGGTTAGATTGGCCAAAAATATAGAAATAATAAATAACTGTTTATACCAGTCCCCATTTTGAAAAAAAAAGAAAGCGAATGAAAATAATTTCTCCTCCACGCAAATTTTCTCCTTTTTATAAAAGTACATTTTCACTTTTTCCGGGGGGGGGGGGGGGGGGGGGGTGGAGCCCGACCCCCTCCCCTAGAAACGTCGCTCGTCATCGTCTAGACGCTTCCCCTGGGGTGCTTTCGTCGTAGGATCGAACCCGAAATAAACTTTATTTCACGTACTAGACACTAACAGGGCTTCTAGAATTTTTACAAAATCCAAACTCCAGTGATTAAAAAACGCTGCCCAATTAAATTTGAGGGCCCGGGACGTAGCCAATTGGTAAAGCGCTCGCAGATATGTTACCGTCGGTCTAAAATCGACTCCATGTCGTTGGGGGCCATATTCATATTTACTAATGCAGCATTTTCCAGCAAAAAAATTCACAAGCTGAATAGTAAATATTTATTTGCCCAACACTGAATATCTAGAAGCCCTGACATTGATTAATTAATCACCGGCTATTGGATGTCAAATATATTACAATTCTGACACGTAATCGTCAGAGAAAACTGGCTACATTTTTTCTAATGCAGCAAAGAATCTTTTATATGCACTTCCCACAGACAGGAAAGCACATACCACAGCCTTTGACCAGTTGTGGTGCACTGGTTAGAACGAGAAAAACCTAGGTGGTTCGATCCTGCAACGCATGCACCTTAAACGAGCACTCTACCGACTGACCTAAATCTGGCCCCCGTCACAACAGAAAGAAAGAAAGAAATGTTTTATTTATCGACGCACTCAACACATTTTATTTTCGGTTATATGGCGTCAAACATATGGTAAAGGACCACACAGATAATGAGAGAGGAAACCCGCTGTCGCCACGGGCTACTCTTTTCGATAGCCAACAAGGGATCTTTTATATGCACCATCCGACAGACAGGGTAGTACATACCACGGCCGTTGATATACCAGTCGTGGTGCACTGGCTGGAACGAGAAATAGCCCAATAGGCCCACCGACGGGGAACGATCCCACACCGACCGCGCATCGGCCTTGGTTGCGTCATGGTTAAGCCATCGGACGTAAGGCTGGTAGGTACAGGGTACAGGGTTCGCAGCCCGGTACCGGATCCCACCCAGAGCGAGTATTAACGACTCAACGGGTAGGTGTAAAACAACGACCCCCTCTTCTCTCTCACTAAACACTAACCGTTAACAACTAATCGACTGTCCAGGATAGACGGATCAGATAGCTGAAGTGTGTGCCCAGGACAACGTGCTTTAACCTTAATTGGATATAAGCACGAAAATAAGTTGAAATGAGCGAATGAATGTGAGAAAATGCTAACAAAGTATCTCTTGCTGCTAATGGTACAATGTAGCGAGTTTCCTTGCTAAGACTACATGTCAGACCACGTGTTAAAAATTACAAAATGTATGTACTGACATGTATCAAATAACCGATGATTCATGTGCTCTAGTGGTGTCGTTAAATAAAATAAACTTTATTTCAGTATGACCTAAACACTGTTACCAAAATCCGTTAAAACGCTGTCCAATTTTGAGGGGCGGGACGTAGCCTATTGGTAAAGCGCTCGCATGATGCTCCGTCGGTCTAGGATCGATCCATGTCGTTGGGCCCATTGGACTATTTCTCGTTCCAGCAAGTTAACTTCCACTAGTATATCAAAGGCCGTTATGTTAATATGTGCTATCTTGTCTGTGGGATGGTGCATATAAAACATCCCTTGCTACTAATGGAAAAATGTAGGGAGTTTCCTTGCTAAGACTACATGTTCAAATTACCAAATGTCAATGATTAACAAATTAATGTGCTCAAGTTGTGTCGTTAAACAAAACAAACAGACAAACTGTCCGATTGTGAATCGATTTTGATAATGACATCATAATATTAGGTGACTGGCCGCTAGATTATCTGCCGTACACACGAGCTTAAATTGATTTTGTCTTTGCTAAATGTATAACTGTACCTGGGGGCGGGTTTTAGATCAGTCGGTTGAGTGTACTTGCGTCGCAGGATCGAACCACCGCGGTGGATCCAGTCAACTGAATGGGGGTTTTTTTCTCGTTCCAACCAGTGCATCACAAGTGGTCAAAAGCCGTGGTATTTGTTTTCCTGCCTGTGGGAAAGTGCTGTATGAGGAAAAATGTAGCGAGTTTCCTCTGATGACTACGAGTCAGAATGACCAACATTTTATGTTTGACATCCAATAGCCGATGATTAATAAATCAATGTGCTCTAGTGGTGTCGTGAAACAAACCAAACTAATAACTGTACCTCTTAAACATGTCATAGTGGAAGCGCCCATGACTTCAGAGTGTAATACAGTTTGTTTTCTTTGTTTACCCAGTTAAGTTTTCAGTTTTCTACCGATACAGACTGGGCGGGTTATACCTAAGTGCTGAGCGCTTACCTGCGGCGCGGTGGGTATGGGGATCTAACGTCTTCAATAGAAATATTTTTTCCCCCGTTCCGACAAGGAACAGCTTATTATTATTATTTTTCTAATTTCTTTTTCTTCTTCTTTTTCTTTTTCTCCTTCCGACGCCATATAACCGTAAATAAAATGTGTTGAGTGCGTCGTTAAATAAAACATTTCCTTCCTTCTTCTTTCTTCTTCCCCTGAGCGTGCTGTAACCTCACCGTGGTGCTGTAACCTCACCGTGGTGCAGGAGTGTAACATTCTCTTTGAGAACCTCTGCGCGTGCTGTAACCTCACCGTGGTGCAGGGGTGTAACATTCTCTTTGAGAACCCCTGCGCGTGCTGTAACCTCACCGTGGTGCAGGGGTGTAACATTCTCTTTGAGAACCCCTGCGCGTGCTGTAACCTCACCGTGGTGCAGGGGTGTAACATTCTCTTTGAGAACCCCTGAGCGTGCTGTAACCTCACCGTGGTGCAGGGGTGTAACATTCTCTTTGAGAATGGCTAATACAGCACAAATCCCCTTGTTTTCTTCGAAATTTAAAATAAAAGTCAGTATCTATCTATCTGTGATATTTGTATTTTTGCACAGTTCTTTACATTGTGTTTTTATTTCAATCTTTTTATATTGATGTTGATCATCACTTTATTTGTTTGCATTACCATAGTTTGACACCCAATAGCCGATGTATTTTTCGTGCTGGGGTGTCGTTAAACATTCATTCATTCATTGATTTATTTATTATTATTCTTTTCCAGGAACGTCTTCTCCGTGTTCATTTTCTTCTTCTTCTTCTTCTTTTTTCTTTTTCTTCCTCTGCTTCTGTTCACCTCCTCCGCATTTCCCTCTTCCTCCTCCTTCTTTTTTTCTTCTTCTACGTTCAGTTTCGTTTTGCTGCTTAAAATTCAAATTGAGTTTTACTGTCTCCATGAACTGCATAGTAAGTAGCGCATGGTTTCTTTCACCCAAAAAATGTTCTTTGATTATTCTGTGTTGTAGATAGATATGGCGGAATCTACATTGTTCAGTCGCTATATCAACGATTCTTACAAACTTACAAAATGTGTTGTCTTGTCTGTATAAAAGTGAATATAAAAGATCCATTTTTCTACAGCTAAAAGAAAATGCAGCGCGTTCCTTTGAAAACTACGCGTCTGAATTATCAAATATTTGACAGCTAGTAACGATGATTAAATGATCAGTGTGCCCCATTCTTTACAATAAAGAAACTTCTTCTTTTTTTGTTTACATCAAAGTACTGATGTTCGAAATCAATACCACATCAGGAAAATCGCCATGCTAATGACTATAAGTAACTCCTTTGATATTCCTTCACTGGTGAACTTCTGTTCCATCAGCAGCGTTCTGTAAACTAGCGTTAGGTAGTGTGTGCGCTTTTGTTTCTCCGCCTGACCCCTTCACGGTTTACAATGCAACTTCTTACAAACTCGCTGTGGTCTAAATAAGAAATGATAAAATTACGTTAAGGCGACATTTTCATGTTTTGTCAGCGTGCTACATTAGTGGATATTTAATCAGGACATTTTGCCTGGCTTGATGGCTGACTGGCTAGATGGATGGTTGGTTGGATGGTTGTTTGGACGGATGGATGGTTGGATGGATGGATGGATGGATGGATGGATGGTTGGGTGGTTGGTTAGTCGGTTGGTGGAATGGATGGTTGTTTGATGGATGGATGGGTGGGCGGATAGTTAGATGGGTGGGCGGATGGTTGGATGGATGGCTGGATGGTTGGTTGGATGGATGGATGGATGGTTGTTTGATGGTTGGATGGGTGGGTGTATGGTTGGTTGAATGGATGAATGGATGGGATGGATGGATGGATGGATGGATGATGGATGCATTACTCTCTAGCTAGACAGGTAGATGTATGTATGTATGTATGTATGTATGTATGTATAAGCCAAGCTGTATCTCTGCACGAGACTGATTACAAAATGCGCAATTAACCGTTTGACACATGCTTACACCTACTGACGGTTCAAGCATGTCTACCCTTGGCACTTTCCCAGATTTTCCGGGCGGGATGTGTCCAACCGAATTACCACATCAGGAAGCAGACAAATACTGGTACTTCGCAAACATATTGGCGTCGCTGAACGCAGAACTACGATATATGGTTCCAACTCCGTCTGTAGGAGGACTCTCACTTTATAAGGCTTGTTAGAAAATGCGCGAAATAACAGTTTCCGTAAACAAAATTTTTTTTAAAGTTTGTTTTGTTTAACGGCACCACTAGAGTGCATTGATTTATTAATCATCGGCCATTGGATGTTAAACGTTTGGTAATTTCGTAATTTTGACAATCTTAGCGAGGAAACCTGCTATAGTTTCCCGTTAGTAGCAAAGGATCTTACCACGACCTTTGATATGCTAGTCGTGGTGCACTGGCTGGAACGAGAGATAGTCCAATGGGCCCGATGACGGGGATCAATCCCAGACCGACCGCGCATCAAGCAAGCAAGCGCTTTACTACTGGGCTACTTTCCGACCCCTCCCCGATCCCCCACCCCTACTCCCCGTAAACAAAAAGACGTCTAAATACGAACATGGATGTATACGTGCATAGAATACTATTTCAAGGAAGACACTGTATTTCACAGAAATATTGCTGAAATTATTTTGAGGGCGAAATATCTTTCACAATTGATGTATGAGTATGTTAACTGTATATAATAATAGTACAGCGTGTTACTGGACATTTAATTATCATCTAAATCATATGATTATTTTTGTCTTAATTACACGAATGTGAGTCAGGTATGCTGGGCTAAACAAAATCAATTCAATATTGGTCGCATGTGCCGTTAGTGAAATGGCTTTTAGCTTTTGTTTTGAACCTTTCAATTTTCCATTTTGTTTACTTGATTGATGTTCATTTGCTAGAATGATGCTGTGTGTATGCATGAAAATACGTTATAGGCATGCATATATATATAGAGAGAGAGAGGAATCGATATTGAGGATTTAGTCAATGCAAGAGTTAGGGGCGGCGTACAAGCACCTCGTTTAAGATTGGCATTCTTAAAGGCGCATACCCTAGTTTCAGCCCGTGAAAATGGACACTAAGTTTAGTTAATATACAAACCTGCAACACATGTGGATAAGGTTATAACAGAGAGAAGCTAACGTCTGTGATCTTTAAACAGGAAAATACCGTCCTAAAATAACTAAAGATTGTCTTGATAACCATTACTTCTCAGACGAATGTGTGTGTGTGTGTGTGTGTGTGTGTGTGTGTGTGTGTGTGTGTGTGTGTTAATATGAGTTTAAACAGGAAAATACCGTCCTAGAATAACTAAAGCTTGTCTTGATAACCATTACTTCTCAGACGAATGTGTGTGTGTGTGTGTGTGTGTGTGTGTGTGTGTGTGTGTGTGTGTGTGTGTGTGTGTGTGTGTGTGTTAATATGAGTTTAAACAGTGTCACGGAACATGCTCTTAAATTTGTTTCGCCTGTGGCGATTTTAATTGTGTTAGAGGGCCGTGTGCAGTTTATTGCCCGTAGCCCAGATGGGCAACTTGTTACGTAAGACTTCTGCGCGACCGTCCTCGATCGGTACGCCTAATACACACCCTCAGCCAGGTGCGGAGGCCATGTGGCTAGTAGTTACGTAATATCTCCGGTAGTGCTGTTTATGGCCAGGAGATTGCTCGCGGTTGGCGACAGCCAGACTGACGATCAGAAAGAAATATACCGACTCTAGTAGAGGTAGAAATGAGATGATACGTGAGGTACCGCCTTGTACCCCCAGGCAAAATCCTGATTTATAATAAATAGCTAGCGTTTTAGGGATATCGAGGAGAACGAATAGGAAGGCTCCGAGGGAACGTTAGTCCGTTTGGACTTTGGTAAATATATTTTCTGCTCTGTGTATAACCTTGATGTGATTGATGTGACTTAAATATTTTAATACTGTATTATACCAATATTCTTTAGACAGTGTCTTCGGTCATCTGACGAAGTAAATCGTAGACTTTTTGTTCTAACAGTATATGAGTATTTGGTAATATAAAGCTTAGCCAGTCATCCTAGAGGACCTAGGTACACTGTAGGTTATTGTCTTTATTGTGATAGGTACCAATATTAATTCTGTGTCACAAGGTTACTGAATGAGTAGTTAGGGTTAATTAAAAATTAACCCGTTAGGAATAGAGTTGTAATTCCTTTATTAATTAACTTCTCCTGGAAGCGTTTCTCAATTATCACACGTGTGGGTGTTGTGTAACGGTGAAGTGATTCACATATTGTGTAACTAGACACCTAGAGATTAACTAATTAAGTGATCAGTTCTGGGTTGTTATTATTGCTGTTATTAATTAACTACTACGGCTGTACATTTGTCAGCGTAGGATAATACAGATTCCAAAGTGTATTGTGTTTTGTTGTGTTTCTAGTGAGCTAAACGTGCTATAATAATATATACTTTATATAAGATCGTATCTTTGATCATACCTAGACGAGCCATACTAGGGTTTAACCGCCTGTTACAGAGAGATCTAATAGATATACAGTTAGGAGAGATATTTTGATAATCGTGTTTTATTCAGTTACGGGAATTATAGAATCCCCGTGACAGGAGTAGAAAATTGGGGCGCTCGTCCCGGATCTGAAACGGGACATGCATATTTAAAAAAGTATTGTTTGTAAATGGGGGCTTTATAAATTATTTTTACAAATTTACTCGAAGTAGCACGTTGTTCACTAGAAAATTAATTAATAATAAGTGCGTCATATCTAAACATGGATAAGAATTTGCTGGATAGGCCTACGCTCAGTGTAGTGGAGATTAAGCGAGCACGTAAGGCCGAGTTAGTTGAAATCGCGGGTGAGCGAGAAATTGATTTAACATCAGCTAAAACCTTAGGTGATATAAAGACAATTATTATCCAGGAAGTTTTTGGTGATAGGCCTGTTATGGAAGACAGTGAGATTGTTCCAGAGATAGAGATACATGAGTTAAGTGTGGAACAACAATTAGCTTTTAAAAAGCTTGAGTACGAAAGAGAAGAGAAAGAGAGAGAAAGAGAAGAACGTGCATTAGATAGAGAGAGAGAGAGAAAAAGAGAAGATAGGGATAGAGAGAGAGAGAGAGAAAGAGAAGATAGGGATAGAGAGAGAGAGAGAGAAAGAGAAGAGAGAGATAGAGAAGATAGACATAGAGATAGAGAGAAAGAAGATAGAGATAGAGAAGATAAAGATAGGGATAGAGAAGATAGAGAGAGGGATAGAGAAGATAGAGAGAGGGATAGAGAGAGAGAGAAAGAGAAGAGAGGGATAGAGAAGATAGACATAGGGATAGAGAATTCAAGTTAGAAAAATTAAAAGTGGAACATGAGTTAAAATTGAATACTGAAGAAGTCAGACGAGAAGCCGGAAATGGGCTTAACATGTCGGAGGCTTATAGATCAGTGCCGGTATTTGATGACCAGGAGGTAGACATGTTCTTTCAACTTTTTGAACGGGCCGCTAAGCAGCTAAATTGGCCGCAGTCTAAGTGGACATTGTTAGCCGTGTCTAAGTTTAAGGGGAAGGCTAGTATAGCTTATAATTCAATGAGTGATGAGCGAGCAAGTCAGTACGACCTAGTTAAGTCTGCAGTGTTGAGGGCTTATGAATTACGACCTGAGGATTATCGTTTACGGTATAGCGAGTTGAGAAAAACGCAGGGTCAGTCTTATAGTGAGTTTGTGGCTAAGAAGGCAGGGATGTTTGATAAATGGGTGATTTCTCATCAGGTAGAGTCATATACCGAGTTACGGGAGTTGTTGATCTTACAGGACGTTAAAAATGGATTACCAGTTAGCTTACGTATTCATTTAGAGGATCGTGATGTCAAAAAGATAGGGGAGGCAGGTATAGTGGCAGATGATTACGTGTTAATACACAAAGCTCAGGCAGCACCTGGTAGCTCTTTACAACAGGGTGATAAGAAGAAATTTCAGCCAGGTTTTTCCCGGGAAAGTAACTATCGGGGAGAGTCATCTAGTAGGTCAGCTAGTCAGGCAAGGAATGCACCTGGTGGGCAAAGTAAGGATAGACCTGCATTATCAGCCAATGCACGAACTTTTCGTCCACATTGCAGTTACTGTAAAAAGGATAACCATCTTATCGGAGACTGTTTTAAAAGGAAACGCGATAATGCGCAAGTGGTCGGTTTAGTGAGGTCAGCTCCGTTAGCGAGAGAGTTAATGGTTAGTCCCATGGCAGAGAAAGTAAACCCGTATGTGTCCACTGGTATGGTTTGTGATGTGAAACAAGAGTTGTGTCCTAAGGCAATATCAATCTATAGAGATACCGGGTGTAGTCAGAGTCTGATAACGCAAAAGTGTTTAGCTGGTATTGAAAATTCAGATACTGGACGCAGTTTGGCTTTAACCTCGGTTACTGGAGAAAAAATGGTTGTCCGGTTACATAACGTTTTCTTGCGTTCGAAGTTTGTGACGGGACCAGTCGTTATGGGTGTTGTGAAGGACTTGCCTGTTGAAAACATAGGAGTTTTGTTGGGTAATGATTTGACTAGTCAGTGTTGTCAGCCGACATGTGACCAATTGTTGATTAAAGACAGCCCTTTACCAGTAGAAGAGAGTGAGGTTGATGAGATTAGATATCCTGCGTGTGTAAAGACTAGGGCTATGGCCAATAGGTTAGCACGGGACCTAGAGGATATTTGTGATTTGTCTGATACGTGTGTTTGCCATGAAATTGGAGTGGATGAGGTTATCAGTAAAATGGTAGATAAGTCACCTGAGGAATTAAATGTGGTGGAACCTGTTGATCTTCCGCAGAGGGAAATTGAACCAGTTGCGTTTGATAGAGGGGAGTTACCTTGTAATAGACAAGAGTTAGTACTAGAGCAGGGGGCTGATCCAAATTTGTTGGCAGCTCGCACTACCTTGTTAACTGTGGACAAGGGAGTATTAATAAATAAGAGAGTTAGAGATCGGAGGTTGCCGGCGACCGAACTAGCTAGGACGCAACTGAGACATGCTCAGAGCAAAATAAAATCAGTGTTTGATAGGAAGACTAGGAGTCGGGAATTTAAACCAGGGGATAAAGTGCTGCTGTACCTTCCCATTAAACGGGGTTCATTGCAGAACAGGTATTTCGGGTCCTATGTTGTGCACAAACGGGTTAATGAGACAGGGTATGTGATAAACACTCCTGATAGGGTTAGGAAACGTAGGTATTGTCACATCAATTTGCTACAAGGTTATTTTGATAGACTGCCGATAGTTCCAGAGAGACCGGTCCAAATTGAGAGACACTCAATTTCCTGTGATGACGTCAAGACTGCGGAGATCAAGTTGGCCAACGGCCAGATTCTAGCAGACTTGAACCCCCAGCGAGCAAAGTTGACTACGTTGAAACAACACAATGTTACCAACACCTTAAGCAAAGATGTGCGATTGGAACCCAACGCTACACCGCGTCGACAGCATGCTTATCGGAGAAAACCTGGAAAACGTGCGACGCTGAGAAAGAAGGAAACGAAGTTCCATTGGTCAGGTGAATGCGAGAAGTCATTCAACCGTCTCAAGCAGAGGCGCTACTCGTCTCCCGTGATGGCAGCACCAGACTACCGAGTGCCTTTCAAGCTAGCTGTGGGTGCCAGTGACGTGGGTGCTGGAGCGGTGCTGTTCCAAGAAGACAAAGACGGACTGGGCCATCCTAATGAAAGCCTCCAACCAGAGAGTTTTGAGATGGAGTCTTCCTCTGCAAGAATACCCAATTACCATTGAACATATCAAGGGCACATCCAATGTAATCGCTGATGCCCTATCCCGAAGTTGAACGTTATAATAATGTGTTGACATTCTTTATTTCTGTTTTGTTTATATATATTTTATTTGTATACCAGGGACTCAGAGACTCAGTGTGATTACTGGTAGTCACCTTATTATTACATGTGTTATAAATGTCCGTATGCGTCGGTTAACGCACCTTTTTGTTTTAATGTAGTATATTTCCTTATTCCTAGAGTAGAGGAAATATCCTTTTTGAGGTGGGGGGGTGTCACGGAACATGCTCTTAAATTTGTTTCGCCTGTGGCGATTTTAATTGTGTTAGAGGGCCGTGTGCAGTTTATTGCCCGTAGCCCAGATGGGCAACTTGTTACGTAAGACTTCTGCGCGACCGTCCTCGATCGGTACGCCTAATACACACCCTCAGCCAGGTGCGGAGGCCATGTGGCTAGTAGTTACGTAATATCTCCGGTAGTGCTGTTTATGGCCAGGAGATTGCTCGCGGTTGGCGACAGCCAGACTGACGATCAGAGAGAAATATACCGACTCTAGTAGAGGTAGAAATGAGATGATACGTGAGGTACCGCCTTGTACCCCCAGGCAAAATCCTGATTTATAATAAATAGCTAGCGTTTTAGGGATATCGAGGAGAACGAATAGGAAGGCTCCGAGGGAACGTTAGTCCGTTTGGACTTTGGTAAATATATTTTCTGCTCTGTGTATAACCTTGATGTGATTGATGTGACTTAAATATTTTAATACTGTATTATACCAATATTCTTTAGACAGTGTCTTCGGTCATCTGACGAAGTAAATCGTAGACTTTTTGTTCTAACAGTATATGAGTATTTGGTAATATAAAGCTTAGCCAGTCATCCTAGAGGACCTAGGTACACTGTAGGTTATTGTCTTTATTGTGATAGGTACCAATATTAATTCTGTGTCACAAGGTTACTGAATGAGTAGTTAGGGTTAATTAAAAATTAACCCGTTAGGAATAGAGTTGTAATTCCTTTATTAATTAACTTCTCCTGGAAGCGTTTCTCAATTATCACACGTGTGGGTGTTGTGTAACGGTGAAGTGATTCACATATTGTGTAACTAGACACCTAGAGATTAACTAATTAAGTGATCAGTTCTGGGTTGTTATTATTGCTGTTATTAATTAACTACTACGGCTGTACATTTGTCAGCGTAGGATAATACAGATTCCAAAGTGTATTGTGTTTTGTTGTGTTTCTAGTGAGCTAAACGTGCTATAATAATATATACTTTATATAAGATCGTATCTCTGATCATACCTAGACGAGCCATACTAGGGTTTAACCGCCTGTTACAGAGAGATCTAATAGATATACAGTTAGGAGAGATATTTTGATAATCGTGTTTTATTCAGTTACGGGAATTATAGAATCCCCGTGACAAACAGGAAAATACCGTCCTAAAATAACTAAAGCTTGTCTTGATAACCATTACTTCTCAGACGAATGTGTGTGTGTCTGTGTGTGTGTGTGTGTGTGTGTGTGTGTGTGTGTTATAATATGAGTTTAAACAGGAAAATACCGTCCTAGAATAACTAGTTTGTGTTAATAACCATTACTTCTCAGACGAACGTGTGTTTGTGTGTGTGTGTGTGTGTGTGTGTGTGTGTGTTTTATAATATGAGTTGATGTCAAGTTTTGTTAATTAGCTTATTTACCTGATATTAAAAGAAAATAATAGTTGGGAGTTTCTACAATTAAATAATATTTCTAAAGTATATTGACATTATTGAATGACAATTAGAATGACTGATTATGTCCAAGTCGTCCCTAATTCAACGACATAAACAAATATATTAGATGAAAGATGCATTATTTCTTGTTACTGTCTTTCTTTCTTTTCTTGTCTTTTAGTTTGTTTATTTATTTATTTACTTTATTGTTTGGTTGGGTTTTTTTCTCAATTCGGTATCTCAAAGGCTATGATTTTGCCATTATAGGGATATCAAGTTCTCTCTCTCGCTCTCTTGCTCCCTCCCCTCTCTCTCTCTCTCTCTCTCTCTCTCTCTCTCTCTCTCTCTCTCTCTCTCTCTCTCTCTCTCTCTCTCTCTCTCTGAACTACATTTAATTATTGGCTAACGAATGAATGAATGAATGAATGTTTAACGACACCCCAGCACAAAAATACATATCGGCTATTGGGTGTCACAACTGGTATTACTGGCTAACGGACACAAACTAAGATTTTATCAGTTTTTATATTATTTCTTTCCGTTTTGTTTATCACACTGCATCATCGAGTCTAGTACTATGTCCAGCGTATTAAACATTAATAACAAAATAGAAATATTAACAACCAGAAGAATGTTTATTTTCTAAAAGATCACAACCATGTGAATGGATTAAATTAATAACATAACAGTAACAAAGTGCATTTCTCTCCGCAACCGATATCTTTTTCGATGACAATAACATCAATAATTTTGGTGGGCAAGGATTTATGAAATGTGAGTCCACTGGTTCCAGCAAAACAACGTGTAACTACTTGACAGCAAAACTTAAGCTCAATCTTATACTGAACTCTAACAATAAGCGAGGAAGTTAACAAGTACAAAATAAGTCGAATCCAAATACCTTCCAGACTTAAGTTCGGTGAGATGAATATCGTTTACTGATCTTTTTCATCTATAGTCCTTCCCGCAGTGATCGCTGTTTTTATATTATGGAATTTACTACAAATTATTTATATTCTGAGCCGACTGTTTTCTAAATTGCACACACAAATAGTAATATGTTTTGTTATTTCAAAAATAGTTTTTTTTACTTTTCTGCTTGAAATTAATAAAAAACAAACATTGTTGTAAGAGGATGGGACGCACTATACAGCCTCAGCGATCTTGTTCATAAAATTGTTTTAAGTAAAAAAAAAAAAAACGTATAGTTATTTCACAATCAGTAAACAAAAAAACAAAAACAAAAATCCTATCATAAACTATATATGACTCTTCTCAATTAAACAATCTCTGAC